>NC_090265.1:133107143-133412143 GCF_040414725.1 Anabrus simplex | reverse complement strand
CTTCCTATCCGACTCCCTTGGTCAACTTTTGCTTTCTTCCGATCCGAACGTCATTAGGTTTGAAAGACCTGCGATGTCTAAAATTTTTCACGTCCTTAGTGACCCATTCTTTTGGCAATATTCTTTGATATGTAGAAAGCTTTCCATCTTTCTCTCTGGTTAGTGTTACGAGACATTGGTTACTCAGTTGTAGAAGTAGTACGTAGTTGTCGGCTTGAATTCCGGAGATAGTGGCTTCGAACCTCACTGTCGGCAGCCCTGAAGATAATTTTCCGTGATTTCCCATTTTCACTACAGACAAATACTGGGGCTCTCATCGTCACCATAAGACCTATCTGTTTTGGCACAACGTAAAGCAAATTATAAAGGTGGCCATCCATACACGAGCGAGACTTCCTCAACGTTCGGCCTGAACAGTCCAAGCCTTGAGGAATTCTCCGACATGTTTCGTAGCGTCCTTGAGGCCAGATTTGGTGGGGAGAGGCCCAAAAATCCCGAACAAAAATCAATTCTTTTTCCGCCTAGAGGCCGGATTTTTCAAGTATCTTTCTGCGTGTATGAAATCAATAATCTCAGTGTTGCAGTGGGTCTTTCGTGGAGAGGAATGGCTTGCCTCATAACCGTATCTTCCATAGCGATAAAAGGGGTGACCAATGAAAGATGATGTAAGTATGTATCGTGGTCTATCCTCAAGTACTTTTGGAAATCTTTCGGGAAGACCTCCAGTTCAGTAATTAGAATTTTGAGGGAATACACGCTTCTCTTCAAAAGCCACTCCTTGCGCCATACACCTCTCCTGTGTCTTTTCTTGCGAAAGCAGTCCTATGCAATCACACAACCGACAGCAGCAAGAATATAATCCATTGAGGCCATGATGAAAACAAATGGCAAAACCACGAGAACAACTAACAACCACCACCAGTCAACACAGAACTAGTGTGTTGGTGGTGGTGATTATTGTTTTAAGAGGAAGTACAACTAGGCAACCATCCTCTATATAACACTAATCAGAGGGAAAAAGAGAAGGGATCCGACACTTCGAAAAATGAAGATATCGACCAAAGTAAGACAAGGGCCACGAAGGGCGTGAAAGTGAAAGACTCCCTAGTCCTCGCAAACCTAATAGCGTCGGGGTCGGAAAAGAACAAGAGTTGACCAAGAGAGGTCGGATAGGATAGACGAAAGTGAGGAGCCTGGCACAAGTAAGTGGAAGCAATGCCAGGACTCAGCTAAGGGCCCCGTAGTCGCCAACCCACGCTCCAAAGTTCAGAGCCCCTGAGGCCCCTTTTAGTCGCCTCTTACGACAGGCAGGGGATACCGTGGGTGTTATTCTACCGCCCCCACCCACAGGGGGAACTAGTGTGTTGACCTGGAGTTGAACCTGGAGAAAATCCCCAAGGCCATTTTTGTTGATAACTTCCTTGAAGAAAAAAATTCTCCGTGTGTGAGCGAGGGTTCGGTAGAAGAAATCTGCAAGGAAATACCGGAGGCTTTTTCTTTTAGGATTTCTTGAACGTGTATGGTCACCTTAAGAGGGAATCAGTATGTGAAAGGCATTTTTCTGTGACTCACTTGGAAAACGGGCTTAGCTAGCAAGAAGTCACTAGAATTTGTGGTGTTTTACAGTCGGCTGTGTCCAGCATAGTCAAACGATTGAGGCACACAGGATGCTATTCTCGTGACGCGGTCAGGGTCGTAGGCCTACTGGAAAATATTCAAAAGAAATCAGTGTGGTTTGTTCTAAGTGATTTTCAACAAAAGAGTAGTTTTACGAAAATTTTGCGAATTTTGGGATGGGAAGACGAAAGTAAGGAGACGAGCCTCTCAACTGAATGGTATGTTCCGATCTGTCATTGAAAATATTGATTTTAAATGCCTGTAATATACAGTGCGTTCATTTCAAAATTGCTCACCTTGAATCATTTTAATGGATTTTGGGTAGACACGCCAAATTAGTTTTCGAGGGGTAAGTTCGAAACCGCTGCTGAGTGAATTTTACGTTCGGCTCCATGGCTAAATGGTTAGCGTCCTGGCCTTTGATTACAGGGGTCCCGGGTTCGATTCCCGGCAGGGTCGGGAATTTTAACTATAATTGGTTAATTCCGCTGGCACGGGGACTGGGTGTATGTGTCGTCTACATCATCATTTCATCCTCATCCCGACGCGCAGTCGCCCACGGGAGTCAATTAAAAATACCTGCACCTGGCGAGCCGAACTTATCCTCGGACACTCCCGGCACTAAAAGCCTTACACCATTTAATTTCATTTTTTTTACTGAATTTTATGAACTAGAAATAAATCGGATTTTCCTCAAATAGAACCCAAAATCCCAAAATAAGAACCATGAAGTTTCATCAAGGTCGGGAATTTTGAAGTGAATGCATGGTATATTAAATGTTAACATTAGTGTAAGGCTAACTTGATCAAATATGAACAATTATCACCAGGGCCTGGATTTTGATGGGCTAGAAATATTTAAGAAATGACCCATAAAATGACTGCAAATATCCCATAAAATGACTCGATAACTAAGAAAAATGTCCAAAATTTTTGATGAAACTGACATAATTTCATCATTCAAAAAACGCAGACTACGTCATTTTATGTTGGAATGATTTTAATACGTATCTAATGTAATTTAATTATTATTTGTCAAATACGAACGAATTATATGCACGCAAATATTGGTTATTATTTCAGTCTTTGTTTGGCACTCCAAGTTCTGTGTTATTTTATTCAAGGAAAATAACTCTTCATGGTATGTGGAGCTTTATGGCTGCAACATCTGAAGAACAAAAATGAGAGAATTTCACCGTTAGGTAATCGAATCTTTATCGGATTAGACGTAATAAGAAAAATGTGCGCTTAAAATACATGGCAAGCTACACAGGCTTATCTCACTCCGAGTTACAGTAGATGACTGACCATTCGTAGATTCTCAGAAGCCGGGCTGAGTGGCTCAGACGGTTAAAGCGCTGGCCTTCTAACCCCAACTTGGCAGGTTCGATCCTGGCTCAGTCCGGTGGTATTTGAAGGTGCTCAAATACGACAGCCTCGTGTCGGTAGATTTACTGGCACGTAAAAGAACTCCTGCGGGACTAAATTCCGGCACCTCGGCGTCTCCGAAGACCGTAAAAGTAGTTAGTGGGACGTAAAGCAAATAGCATTATTATTATTGATTCTCAGAAGGAAAAGAACGACGATTGTAAACCAGCACGTTTCTGTACTTTGGAAAGCTCCTTTCGACGCCTGCGGATGCTGCTGGGGCATACTTGAAGTGCACTAAATCACTTGATTTAAGTTCTTCTTCACTGCAAATAAAGCTGAAATCTTCACCCGTCAAAATCCGAGAGACGGAGCAGAAAACATTAAAACCCGAGTTCTTGTCAAGAACACGTTTTATTTTGCCCTGACACTGCCACACCAGAATCGCCACGAATCCATTTTAATTCGTCTGTCGCTCTTCTGACTAATGTGATCATTTTTTCTAGAGCCACGCCTCTCTTCTGAAGACGTGTAATATCTGACGACAAGGAACTGAAATTTGCTTTGATACACGCTAGTTTTCCCTCCATTTGCGTATTTGAAAACAAATATTGAGCCATCTGAATGGCCTTGGCATCTTGTACGTCGAAAGAATCTATTACTTACTTCACTGTCTGAAAGTGGTCACAATAGTAAATACAGGCATCGATCTACGTACCCCACCGTGTGATGCAAGGTTGCGGTGGATAATGGAATGTCGGCTGCTCGGGATCTGAAATGTTCCCAGCGTGATGGAGCCTTAATAAATGCCTTCTTAGTTACCATTAGGTACCATTTTAGTAAAATGCTTTGATCACATTGGCAGCTTCAACCGTGTAAGGCGCTGCATCAGTCACAAACAGCAGAACATAATCATACCTTACACCCATCAATTTGTCGAAGTAGTGACATATTGTAGAATGGTTCACATATTTCAAAACTTCGGTCGTGAGAAAAACTATTTTTCCAGGCCCATCTATTTCTGACGTACCTACGATAACATTGGCAATGTAACGGCCAAGATCACTGGTTTCATCGACTGAAACGAATATTCTGTTTCCGCTGACTTCTTCTCAGATATTGCGTATTGTGTCGTCATAGCATTGGGATATATACAAGTTCTTTCTCAGAGTAGACTCATCCGGAATTACACGGCCCGTATACCTTTCTAAATAATTTATCTTGCTTAATATTGCTCAATTTCCAGAGTAGAATGTTCGAAGAAATCAAAGCTTTACAAGACACAGAGGAAGTACCGCCATCGGAGGATGACTGTGAGAGTAACAGCTGAGAAACTTTTCGTTTGCTACTATTTTGGACTCTACGTATGTGCTTCTCTCCACCTATATGTTGCTGAACGGTAAATTTCCCATCACCTGTCACTTTCACTTCACATATTTTGCAGAAAAGAATTTCACTATCGATGGTAAAAATATCCTCGCCGAATTTCGAAGGTATACACTGAAAATGCATCATAAACCATTAAGAATGTGTGAAAATGACTAAAAACGTATACAATATTATAACAAATTCCATAAAAATAACATAAAGATGATGCGAAAAGCGAGAAAATGACCCAAAAATAAAATACTTAGAAAAATGACGATTTAATAAATATGCACTTCTGCAATATGGGGCCATGAACAAGATTTGTATATAAGTTAGCAATGTCTGTAATGAACCATTGAAAAGATGTCATCAGAATCCGTGTCTTGATTATCACAAACGCAATGGGCTAATAGTATCGTCAGCACAGTGTCCGCTCAAGAATATCGGGCGGCAGAGCGCTCTGTTTTGACGTCATAAGGCATTGGGTTGCGGCTGCGTAGCGTAGGTTGATATTTCCTCGATTTACGTTTGTTCCAGAAGCATTTCCATTCAGCATCACATTCTTTCTGTCATGATAATTTTTGATGTTTATTATTTCCTTAAAGGACGGCAATATTTACGTCCCAATACTTTTTGTGAGCCACAATTGAAGCTTGCCCTGAGAGTAATTGCATATCAGTATTTTGACAAGTTGAGATTTTCAAGGAATAAGGTTGTACGATAGGTGACCAAATTCCGTCCCCGCGCCTAATTTTGTACCCCTAGCGATTTCCAGTTTGCACGGTTGGTACCTAATGTTTAGCCATGCGTACACGCGTAAAGCTCATTCCGTTTTCTTGTTGTGAGAGTTGATTGTGTGCACCACGTTTAGTTTCCGTGCACAAGGAGGATTCATTTTTCATGCTGAGCTGAATTAATGCAGTCTTCAAATTAAAAGCCTGTTATTCCTAGAGTGAGCAGTGATATGTGTATGAAATACTGGACTGCATTTCAGTCGTGTGGTTTAGCTCCTGGGGTGACCATTATAACAAATCAGAGAATGTCCGTAATTTCGTCCCCCCTTTATTTGTTATTCGTGAAGTTCATTATTATTTTCAGGTGGGAAAACGCAAGCAGTGGGATAAAGAGGCTATGGAAAGACTATTAAGGCAGTGAGGGGCAAGATAATGGGTTACAGACGTGCAAGTAAAGCCTTTAAATCCCACGAGCAACCGTGCGTTTTTCGTAAATGGCCTTTAAGTAATTCATAATAGGGAAAGTAAAATTAAATGGCGTGTGACTTTTAGTGCCGGGAGTGCCTAAGGACAAATTCGGCTCGCCAGATGCAGGTCTTTTGATTTGACGCCCGTAGGCGACCCTCGTGTCGTGATGAGGATGAAATGATGATGAAGACGACACATACACCCATCCCCAGTGCCAGCGGAATTAGCCAATTATGGTTAAAATTCCCGACCCTGCCGGGAATCGAACCCGGGACCCCTGCGGCCAAAGGCCAACACGCTAACCATTTAGCCGTGGAACCGGACATAGGGAAAGTGTTTGGTAAGGTTAGAAAGGAAACATTTATTAAAATTAATTGTACTTTTCATAAGTTTTGTGGGAGACGAAATTAAGAACACATTTTGGTAGTTTAGTTTATAATGTTTATGTTTATGTGCAGTTTCATTGCAACTTGCCCGTAAGTGGAGAATATATTCAGTAATATATATACCAATTTATAGCCCTGTCTATAACATTCCTAAATACCTGCTAAAGGGACGAAATATGGGTCCCCTACTCTATATTATCTAAGGAATATCTTGGCACCAGAAGGTTACTCAAGCAAATGAGAGAGAGATTTTTATTTGGAAATTGGCTTCCCTGCAAGAACGTTGTAGATCAACAAACGGCAGACGTCAAAAATATAAGTATGTCACCTCCATCGATGTTAACACTGAATAAGAGCAGGAAGAGGAAGATAAGTCAACTGAACTGGAAGGACAATGTACGAAAACGATTGAGGGATAGCGAAAAAAGCTATATATCAACATCAGGGCGTGTAGTGGAAGAAAAGTACGGCCTATATCACGTAGTCTGTTGTTTAAGGACTTTATTTGCGTAACGTTCTTTTCATAACATAATGTCAGAAAATACGTTTACTATTTAACAAACTAGTTTACTACCGAAATGTCTGTTTCCTTTTAGGCCTGGGTGTGCAATACCAAAGTTTGTTTTTGAAAAGAGTATTATGCCTGTATTTAGAGGTCATTTGAGTAACAACAGTACACGTTCCTTTCCTGATACTGTCATGTACACTGACTGACAGAGCAAATGCAACACCAAGAAGGAGTGGTCAGAACTTTATGCCAATTGCAGGGTAGACTGACGTCACTGAGGTATGCTCATGATGTGAAATGCGCCGCTGTGCTGCGCACGTAGCGAACGATAAATGGGACACGGCGTTGGCGAATGGCCCACTTCGTACCGTGATTTCTCAGCCGACAGTCATTGTAGAACGTGTTGTCGTGTGCCACAGGACACGTGTATAGCTAAGAATGCCAGGCCGCCGTCAACGGAGGCATTTCCAGCAGACAGACGACTTTACGAGAGGTATGGTGATCGGGCTGAGAAGGGCAGGTTGGTCGCTTCGTCAAATCGCAGCCGATACCCATAGGGATGTGTCCACGGTGCAGCGCCTGTGGCGAAGATGGTTGGCGCAGGGACATGTGGCACGTGCGAGGAGTCCAGGCGCAGCCCGAGTGACGTCAGCACGCGAGGATCGGCGCATCCGCCGCCAAGCGGTGGCAGCCCCGCACGCCACGTCAACCGCCATTCTTCAGCATATGCAAGATACTCTGGCTGTTCCAATATCGACCAGAACAATTTCCCGTCGATTGGTTGAAGGAGGCCTGCACTCCCGGCGTCCGCTCAGAAAACTACCATTGACTCCACAGCATAGACGTGCACGCCTGGCATGGTGCCGGGCTAGAGCGACTTGGATGAGGGAATGGCGGAACGTCGTGTTCTCCGATGAGTCACGCTTCTGTTCTGTCAGTGATAGTCACCGCAGACGAGTGTGGCGTCGGCGTGGAGAAAGGTCAAATCCGCCAGTAACTGTGGAGCACCCTACCGCTAGACAACGCGGCATCATGGTTTGGGGCGCTATTGCGTATGATTCCACGTCACCTCTAGTGCGTATTCAAGGCACGTTAAATGCCCACCGCTACGTGCAGCATGTGCTGCGGCCGGTGGCACTCCCGTACCTTCAGGGGCTGCCCAATGCTCTGTTTCAGCAGGATAATGCCCGCCCACACACTGCTCGCATCTCCCAACAGGCTCTACGAGGTGTACAGATACTTCCGTGGCCAGCGTACTCTCCGGATCTCTCACCAATCGAACACGTGTGGGATCTCATTGGACGCCGTTTGCAAACTCTGCCCCAGCCTCGTACGGACGACCAACTGTGGCAAATGGTTGACAGAGAATGGAGAACCATCCCTCAGGACACCATCCGCACTCTTATTGACTCTGTACCTCGACGTGTTTCTGCGTGCATCGCCGCTCGCGGTGGTCCTACATCCTACTGAGTCGATGCCGTGCGCATTGTGTAACCTGCATATCGGTTTGAAATAAACATCAATTATTCGTCCGTGCCGTCTCTGTTTTTTCCCCAACTTTCATCCCTTTCGAACCACTCCTTCTTGGTGTTGCATTTGCTCTGTCAGTCAGTGTATTTAAAACACAAAAGCACTATGGAACTCATGATGTGATCTACAACATTCTAACTATCTGGTGATATACAACTTTCTTCCAGGGAAATCGAAGTTTTCTCACTGTAATGCTTCTATGATATAATTTACATGGAAATATATTCTTTAACAGTAATTTTTATTTACAGAAAGAATTAAACCCAGACCTCCATTATACCTAAAGAACTACCGTACCTGTTTTATTTTCATTCCTCTAAAGGTGCTAAATGTGATATACAACTTATTTTGAGGGCAGGATTCAATTAATGATAATATTATGAATAAAGTGTTTACTCTTTTTAACTCCAGAAATTTGTTTTTTCTAGTAAAATTCTAATAACTTGCAGCTTGCAGTGAGAACAGTCGTGTGGTTTAGTTCGTGGCGTGAGGAGGTTGGCGTGAATTACTATAGCGGCCATTATAATAAATCAGGGAATGTTCGGATAGATGCCTATTATTCTACTAAATGACGGCTAATGCTACACGCTTGAATTCGTAACCCTATGCCATACAGTAGAAAATTCTGCAGACAACGGACTGCATCAGATTACGTTTCTTTTCTCTTCGAGTGAAACAATGATGACTTAGAGGAGGGCAAAAAGTATCGTATTAAAGATCAGTCCATTTCACGTCATGGTATGGACGACAAACTGTTCTCAGCCCTCTTCTTTACATCATTATCATGAATTTCCTGAAATCGGAAATCGCAGATGCACTTCTTGGAACTTGATGAAGTAGCATTGATCAACGACAACATGGTATTGTTACAGGAGGTATTTGAAAAATGGCGAAAAGTGCTATAAGACAATGGACTGAAAGACTTCACTGCACTTCCAAAGATCCCGTGGCTTTAACGCCAGATATTTAGCTGGACTCGCAACTACTACGTACGTTGGCTCCGCGGGGGAAAAACTGGGTGGATGTGATGATGTAAATAACAGGATCAGAGTAGTATGGCTGAAGAGGAAACAGAATTCGCCTGTGTTTTGCGATAAGAGGATGCCATTCAACCTTAAAGGGAAACTCTGCATGGCAGTGGTGAGGCCTGCACTGACTTACTGTAAGCTTCGAAATGTTGGACTTTCTATGAACACCACAAGCGTCATCTAAATGCCAGGGAGATGAAGATGCTGAGAATGCCAGCAGTTTCGAAGAAAGAAAGAAAGAAAGAAAGAAAGGAAGAAAGAAAAGCGCATCCGAAATCAGAGCATTAGTAGCAGGTGAAGGAGAAAGAGCCGGCCCCGTGGTGTAGGGGTAGCGTGCCTGCCTCTCACCCGGAGGCCCCGGGTTCGATTCCCGGCCAGGTCAGGGATTTTTACCTGGACCTGAGGGCTGGTTCGAGGTCCACTCAGCCTACGTGATTAGAATTGAGGAGCTATCTGACGGTGAGATAGCGGCCCCGGTCTAGAAAGCCAAGAATAACGACCGAGAGGATTCGTCGTGCTGACCACACGACACCTCGTAATCTGCAGGCCTTCGGGCTGAGCATCGGTCGCTTGGTAGGCCAAGGCCCTTCAAGGGCTGTAGTGCCATGGGGTTTGGTTTGGTTTGGTTTGGTTTTGAAGGAGAAAGAAGGTTATTTCCAAAAGGTACCAAACTCAATCGTAAAATTTAATATGAAAGAGAAAAAGCGCTCAGAGTGAAAAATTACAACTGAAAATTCATGCTAGCACTTTTATAATGTTCAGACAGAATAAATGCATTACTATACAAATATTTCTGTAAAAACTTTTGCATTTTAAGAAATATGCAAGTAAAAAGGATTGATTTGGTACTTTTCGGCACTGGAACTCTAAATACTTCTATCTGAAAGGCATACATTTCATCGCAGTCATCAGAAAACTGACTGTATATATACTGCATACGATGATCAAAATAAAGTTGTTCACAATGAAGGCACAGATTAGTTAAATAATATTAAATGAAATCATCGAAAACAACAACGTAAATTAAACGAAGTGTTCTGTTTCTGCTGGTCACGTGACCCGGAAATGGTTCCTCATTGGCTACATAGATACATTGTTTTTGCCAATTCCCTCCGTGTAATTTTGTACTTATTGGCATGAAACGTGAGTTTCCACGTCCCGTCTGACATGGATCTGGGCCGTTTAGACGATTTTTTTCACATTATAGACGTCACCAATGTATGTTCCCCATCATCTCAGTTTTGAAGTATTTCTTTTTCAAATATGCTTCTTAATTGTGGAAGAGGTTCAGCGCGAGCGGATGACATGGTTCGAGAAGGTGAACGAACAGGACGAAAGCTATGTAGCTAAAGGAACACTTGACCTTCAGCTATCCAGGGTACGAAGAAGAGGAAAGCCTAAGAAGAGCTGATTCCAACAGTTAAGGCGGCATCAACTTTATGACTCGGGCTGAGTAGTTCAGTGCTCTACACTGGCCTCCTGAGCTTAAGTTCGCGGGTTCGATCCTAGCTCAGGCCAGTAGTATTTGAAGGTGTTCAAATACATCAGCCTCGTGTAGGTAGATTTACCGGCACGTAAAAGAACCCCTACTGGACAAAATTTCGTCACCTCGGCATCTCCGAAAACCGTAAAAGTAATTAGTGGGACGTATAATCAATAACATTATTATTATTATTATTATTATTATTATTATTATTATTATTATTATTATTATTATTATTATTATATGGCTCCGTAGATGTGGAAACACTGCGCTGCCAACAACACAGTGTGACTGCGTTCCGCTAACCCTGAAGGAACTGCAGCAGCTTCACAACCAGGACATCATCAATGAAGGTACATAGATGATAAGCGAAAAAGGAGAAGAAGATCAACTGGATAGGGAAAAAGCCGAAATACTAATTGCATCTCACTATGAACGTTCACAAAAATATGCCACTTTTGTCCTCGAATTAAGGACCTCAAAAGCAAAGTTATGTACCATCCATTCTACAATGTCATTGTTGGTATTTAATGTAGACAGAGATTCACTTAATGTTTAGCGTTCTTTTGTAATTTTATGTGCAGAGCACTTAAATAATCCTGTAATCAAACTTTGTGCTCAGTTCTTAACCTTGTATTAAAACCTCAATAAACAATGTTAAGATCATATCGAGTTAATGAATGAGTAGTTTGGGAATTACGTAACCATTCTTGTATTTTAGAAAATACCAGCGCACTGCGTGGAGCTGTGAAACCTCACGCTGGTCATCACCACAATAACAATGTAGTAACCATTATCATTATTGATTCCAAACACAGACTTTATTACTTACATAACGATATCAAGTACAAAATAATGGGAGGGAGACTTAATTTGCTTTATAAGATCTTGTTGTGAGAACTGACTACTACCGAGTGAGTTGGTAGCGTGGTTCGGGCTGTTAGTTTGCATTCGGGAGACGGTGGCTTCAAACCCTACTATCAGCTTCCCTGAAGATGGCCTTCAGTGTTTCCCTACTTTTACACTCGGCATTATGCTGGGGCACCTATCCTATCGCCAAGAATTTATTTGAATATTTTAATTGTTTAGCGCATAACTTTCAGTGCCGGGAGTGACCGAGAATATGTTCGATTCACTGGTTCTGTATCTGCTTTTCCCGGTAAACCACAATGGGGCTAAGCTACGTGTACCGCTGTGAGAGAGTGTTGTATGTGGGTGCAGGTGTAATTTTACGGGCTACGAATGGGGGGAGGAATGACCGTGCCTTGAGAAACGTACAATCCCGCCGTTTGTCTGGAGTGAAATTTGAAACCACGGAGAACCATTTTGAGGATGGTCGACGGGTGATTCGAACCACCTGTCTCCCGAGTACAGAGCTAGCAACCATTCCTAGTTTATTTATTTATTTATTTATTTATTTATTTATTTATTTATTTATTTATTTATTATTTATTTATTTATTTATTTATTTATTTATTTATTTTGGAAACCAATACAGCGAAAAGCCGAATTACAAAGTTCCGCGATGAAAAATATATTTACAATGAAATACTACAATGTAAATTTAAAAAAAGTGGTAAGTGAAAGAATAGTGAGGAAAAATCATTTAATGATAAAAGTAGCGGAAGAAAATTAAAAACTAACAAAATAACCTTGTAGAGACACAAGAATTAACAATAAAACATTAAGGCAAAAGAACGAGAAAATTTAAAGATTGAAAGCAAACTGAAGAGAAGAACTTATAGCTAGGCACAGTAAGTTAAATACACATATGACACATAAGTAACGGTATAAGTAGAGTAAAAAATAAATAGATATTACATTATATAAAATAGAGGGGACAGCAATGAGAAGAGAAGAAAGGAATATGAAGAAAATGAGCTGTGCCGTAGTACACTGAACTAACCTCTTCGGTTCTGAATGGTTAAAATCACTCGATAATAATTGACTCTCTCTTTATGTGTATTTCTAATTAATTCCGTGATTAACTGCCAGCTTCTTTCTCCTTTACCTAAAGAAGGGATGAAACACATTTTTTTTTTGTTTTTTGCATTTTCAATAATATCGGGTGGGCTAAATAAAGCTGTCCCGGAGAATATTTACAATAGGACTGAGGCGGAATTGACCCTTGCTAATGAACATCACAGAATATGCTGGAAATAGCCACCGTTGATGTCGATGCAACGCTGTGCTCGAGTGATCAAACTGTGACACACGCGTAGCAATAGCTGTAGGATTATTGCAGTATAAGTGTTACTTCGTCTTGCTGAAAATATCCATAGAAGTTCGATTCCTGTGAGTTGATCCGCATAGAATTAAACAGTGTCTGGACATACCGGTTAGCATGAACACTGACAGGCGCAACGATGCCTCATTTGAAGAACTGAAAACTGAGGATCCAAAAGTCTTGACTCCACTTCACTCAGAAACCACCGGCAGAACTCAACACGCGAAGGTTCGCCTGGACGTTTGAACTTATGCACATCAGTAAATTTGTAAGGATGTTGTTACTACAAACATCCACACATGACATGTTGTCAGTTGTCTACACTATTTTATTTACAAATTATATATACATATTATTCACACACGCACTCATAAACTGCCATCTTGAACAAAACAGGACTACGAAGAAGAAGAAAACTGGAGACTGCAACACTTGCATGTCAGCCAACTACCAACGTAACAAATTCACATACTCGATTAACGACTTGCACTCATAACTCTCACTAAAAACAAACTCCACTCAACCCTCAAGACTGCCTATTTATATACAATGTCTGGCCAGGCTTCTAGAAGAATATAACACAACTTTCCAATAGCCTATTTACAATGAATGGAATTTCCTTTAATTCTCTAGTTCCAAAGATACGTGGTTCTGGACCGTGTGTTGCACAACATTGCAGTGGATTTAAACATCATATATAAAGGTAATAATAAAGTATATACTATTAATTACGTGTTCTTACATTAAATAAACGTGTCGTAACCTAACCTCACATATAACACAAATAATAAGACCACGATTTATACCAAATAAAGTCCGGACATAACTACATAAATAATAATAATACTAATACTAACAGATGTAAACAACTTCATAGCCACACCTCACAAGTCATAAAAATAATAATAGTAATAATAATAATTATTATTATCATTATCGAGCTCGATATTTCCATTATTTATCCTTGAGTTAGAAAATTGTTTCCAAGTTATACTAGTCCATTACACTTGCATCAAGGATACAGATGCAGGTCCTTTTTTATAATGTTTCGACACGACACTCTTGCATAGATTAACGCCGTTCAGATTTCGCCGGACTTCATTCCAGGCGTTCCTTCACTCGAGCAATGTTTTCTGTTCTTCGAACTTGCAGACTTGTGGCAGCAACCCGAAATCACGGTTTCCAGCATCCTGTAATGAGCAGTTCATTATCAAGGGTCATTCCTGAGCCAGTTTTATTTTGCTACACTGTAAATCTTCATTACAGACCTTGATACCTTACGACGTTCAGTCTGCAAGCCTCTGTGAGTTAACTGAACGCTTCCACATTCGTCTATTTGTAACTAGCTCTGTGGCCTCTCTTATATTCGACGGATTTTTATTTTCAATTTCTTATTAAGCTGTGTGATATTTTAATATCGTGCAAATTAGTTTTAAATCACATAATACGAACTGAACTCTAAAAACTGTCGAACGCACTTTTGCCTCAAATACTGTCAGATCATAACGGCACAGAGAAGGAAGAGCCTCAAAGACATGAATGTGAAAGATTCCCCAGGCTTTACAACATAATACCGTCGGGATTGGTAGAGAACACGAGGAGATCAAGGCAGGTTGGATAGGAGAGACGAAAGCGAGGAGCCTGAGAAAAGTAAATGGAAACACTGCCAGGCTCGGCTAAGGGCCCGGTAGTCACCAAACCACTCTCTCCAATTCGAGTGGCTTCGGGATAACCCTTCCGAGTTGCCTTCTTACGACAGGCAGATACTTTTATGGGGGTACTGTACCACTCCCAATCATTGCGGGCTTAGGGCTCGTAAAACTTATACATCGGCGATGGTAAAGAACTTGAGGTGATCAAGGAGAGTCGGATAAGAAATATGAAACTGAGAAGTCTGCAGAACTATAATCAATACTAGAATCAGCCAGAGACCCTCTGGTCACCAATCCATGCTCTCAAATTGAGAGTCCCTGGCTAACAACCAATTTTAATTCCCTCTTACGACAGGCTGGGACTACTGTGAAAGTATTCTAGGCCCCAGCCCCCAAACGTTTCAAGACATTAATCAAGCAAACAGGATGACTCGAAGAATGATGTCGGCTACTAAATGGAAGGAGGATTAGAAAAGTAAGTCCATACTATCCTATACACAAGGCGGTTCGCCTGCTGTGTTCCTTAACAGAATTACACTTGTGAGCCAAGGACTGTGCAACGTTAGACAAGAAAACGAGATATGGCACACAGTTGTAAAATTCTTTTATATTTCTTATATGTCTTCCACAAACCTATAATCTATATACTGATGACCTCGGAATCCCTAGAAAAATCGAAAATTCGAAAACGTCTCCGTGGAGACCAGACTGGGAAATTTTACAAATTTGGAGATCAGCATAAGAACGCATTTGTAAGCATTTCTTTCACCGTGTGGGATATATTTTTTCAAAGCGATGACCTACACAGGTTTCGTGGGCTTAAAGTTTTCCTGAAAGTCCTATTTCTACCCCCTACCCCAAATCAAGGCAACACAATCTGCCAAACGAGCTAGAAAATTGAAATTTGTCAAAATTAGCTTTTAGCCTGTAATCGAAGGGAAAATTCCAAGATATTTAGATTTTTCACTTTTTACCCCCCAAAATATCGAAATATGGAGGCAATTTTAATGACGTTGCACACCTTCTTTTCGAGGTATTTGGTGGCTAAACGGTAAGTCGTATCGCAAAACGGATGGCACAAACTCAGTTCAATTTGGAGTGACATACAAATTTGGTTCTATGATTTTTTATCGTATCTCTATCCCTTATACGTTAGATTTGGCTGTATTTTTTCAACTGTGCGTACATTTTGTACTTTTTACACGTATGTTTTATAGTTTGACACACTTATAGTAAAGATAGAATCATCAAATTCGCACGAACATTAGCCCATCCAGTGGCCATATGTGAACCAAATTGTATGTTTGCAGCTGTCACGTAAGTATCCGGAAAATAATACAGCGTGTGGAAACTGTACCCAAATGTCGTCCTATTCAAAGTTTCTAACTCAATCCAGCCCATAAATAGAGGAGATACTAGAAGATGTCATAGGATCAACCATGTAGATCGCAACAGGAGACGTCTTATGGTGCAATCCATTTGTCGATATGACGTACCGTTTAGCAGCAGTTAATCTGTAAATGAAACGTGCATATACTTTCGTATATCGATCTATATATATTCATTGAAGTCGATCTGTAGCAATCTAGAACTTTTTTTTACAAGTTGTTTTACGTCGCACCGACAAAGATAGATCTTATGGTGACAATGGAATAGGAAAGACCTAGGAGTGGGAAGGAAGCGGTCGTAGCCTTAATGTGAAAATGTGAAACCAAGGAAAACCATCTTCAGGGCTGCCGACAGTGGGGTTCGAACCCACTATCTCCCGGATACAAACTCACAGCTGTGCGCCCTTAACCGCACGGCCAGAAAGTAGGTTCCTGCCATTATAATAAATACTTTACAAAGCAATAGTGACTGTCATCAGGAGGGGCGTCTGCAATTGTAATCAATACTCCCGACATCGACTTTGACTGGCAGTAGGAATGGGGCCTTGTCCAATTTCTGTGTAACTGACAGTAGTGAGGAGGGCTTACCATTGTAATGAATAATTTCCTTCTCAATTTGATTGGAAGAAGGCAAGAAAGCATGCAATTTTTATGAAAAAAACCCCTACCCTTTGTGTCTTGCAGTAGGCAAGGGTGCTTACCATTATAAACAAATTTACTCATCTAAAATGTGACTGGCATTAGGCAAAGTGGCCTGCTATTATAGTTGAAACTCGCCAAATCGAGTGTGATTGCCAGTAAGCTGACTGGCATTAGGAAAATGAGGCCTGTCATTACAGTGATAACAGCACAACTCAATTTAGTCTGGCGGTAGGTAAGGTGCCTGCCATTATAATGAAAACTCCTCAACTAGAATGTGTCTTGAAGTAGGGAAGTGGGCCTGCCATTGTAACGAAAACACCCCAGATCAATAGTGACCAGCAATAGGCAAGGCGGCTCTCCATAATAATGAAAACTCCCCAGATTAGTAGTGACCGGCAGTATGCAAGTGAGTCTGACGTTATAGTAGAAAGTCCGGAACTCGATTGTGAATGGCAGTGGAAAAGGGGGCCTGCCATTATCATCACAACTCCGCAACTCGTACTTTACATTGGAAACAACGTATGGGGATCTCCCCATACTGTTTCTCAGATAACGCTAGAATCCATGGAATTTAAAAAAATCTGATCCACTGCGTGTACAGTAATTTACTTCGAAATCCGTGTACAATGTAGAATACTGTAGCGAAGCACGGGTATCTTTGCTAGTCCTCAACATAACACTGATCAGAGAGAAAAAATGGAAGGGATCCGACACGTCAAAGAATAAAGGTATCGGCCAAAGAAAGACAAGGGCCACGAGGGGTGTGAAAACGAAAGATTCCATAGGCCTTGGGAACCTAATACCGTCGGGTTTGGAAATGAGCAAGAGTTGACCAAGGGAGGTTGGATAGGATAGATGAAAGTGAGGAGTCTGGCACAATTAAGTGGAAACAATATCAGGACAGTAAAAAGCCCCGTGGTCGCCAATTCACGCTCCCAAGTTAAGAGCCACTGGAGCTTTCATGTTCTTGTATAACAGTTAGATTCACAGGTTCTTCCCGAAAGGAATGGATTAATTTACGGCTGCTGAATCATTATTGAAATTAAATATAATAAGCGAGAATTGAAGCCTGTACATATTATGTTAAAATTACGTTACGTTTAACATGCTATTTATGAATCATTCCGATATAAGGTGAGAGGGGAACATTTTATTTAGCTATATAAGGGGGTGTTTATATTTTATGGGACAAATGCATGTGGACTCTCGGGTCGAAGAAATCCTTGATATGGCCTGTATATCACGAAGGAAGTGCTCTGAGTCTGAATAACTGGAAATAATAATATGGTTCAGTTTTTGGAAGCTTTATATGTCGAATTTGTTTCTAAGGAAACGTAAAACTTATTATTGCCACAAAAATGTATGAGGAAATGGCAGCTTATAATACATGCGATACATAGTAACCACCGTCCATTGAGCGTAGTGCACCATCTGCAGGATTGAAGTAGTAACGCTACTACAGAATTTGATATCCTTAAAGGAATATGTGTCCAGATTAGGATGCGAGAGTAAGATTTTCACAGCCCAATTCAACAATTCTCCGGTAGAAAACAGTATAATACTCGAGAGAAACTCAGTTCTTTATTCCTTATTCCTTAGTGTAACATCATTTTAAGATCTGGTAGGAAATAATGGTGTTGGGAGAAGCCTTCATTCTGCTCTATAGTCACAACACATTCAGCGCACAGTCAACACCAACATACTGTACGACAGAAACATACTATTGTTGAACAGGTCGTTTACTGTGCAGTCCGCATTCAGTTAATATAAGAAGGTTAAGAAAGGTTTTCGCTATTCCCCGTTCACCCAGCACGCGTCCGTAAGGATTTCGGGGGCGATCAAGCGTGCTGACTCTCTGGATGGTTGCCACGGGTGATGGCGGGGAGGGGCCATCACTACGGGGAAGCCTGCTGTGATCGCAGCTGGTACTACCCCACTGTACTTGTTAATATCGTCGGGGTTACAGTCGAACTCGACACGAGGTCACTGCTCCTCAGAACAGGGTTTTCTCTGTTTGGGGATTCAGTCCCGAGTGTCGGGAACGACTGACTTCGAGGATATTAGCAAATACGCGGGATGAGGTGCGCGTCCGAAAGGATTCCGGGGGCGACAAAGCGCATCGACTTAATGGATGGTCGCCACGGGTGATGGCGGGGAGGAGCCATCACCACTACGAAAGCTTCCTGCGTTAGGTTTGGTGATGTCCTTGGGGTGACAGCCGAACTCCAGACGAGGTCAGTGAATGTTGATCTGTTTTGAGGATCAGTCTCTGACCGAGTCACGGGACGACTGAAGCCTCGGAGGCATCAGCAAATAAGTGTTGGGTACGGTGCGCGTCCGAAAGGAGGCTATCTAAATGGTAACCACCATTGCAACTTGCTGCATTAGTCAGTTAGGTCAAGACGAACGAATTCTCCTTGGTTGATTTCTTATGTGAGCCATGTTTGCGGAGTAGTTATGTCCTCATAACCTATTTACTTTGGCTGCGAGACCGCTGGTGTCTTCCAGCTCCTTCCTAACTTCCAAATTGGCGCCCGAAAATATTCTGGGGAAAAAAAAAGAAAAGCTCTGTTTGTCTAGATCATCTCCACGGGTAAGGGCGTGGACCACCTTTACAATGAAGACAGATATCAGAGTATCTTTCTTTGATAACTTCCCGGTAGATCTGCTGAAAGGTGTTGTGTAAAATGTTTCTTCAGTGCTTTTTTCTGCTCTAGTTATTGCTACTGCTGCTCTTCGTGATTATCACATGCTATAGATGCGACAGATGGACCTAGGGGAAGTTCTACCCACCATCTGCCAAGAGAGAAGAAACGTGTGGTGAATCGACAAAATGACGCATGCTCAGTTGCTGTCAAGAGCTTCAATTGTAAGTTTTGGTGCCAATGGATGGTCAGAAAATCTATGTATTGAACCCATGACCTTTGACCTTAAAGGGTTCAGTATGGATAATTTTGTCTATCCCTATGATATTCGGTAAATAAAATTCAACATCACTGTTCCTTAACTGCGGTATTCTTTAATACTGAATCAAATATAGAAGGCTGAATATATATTTACACCATTTGTACTACCCGTAGCTGGTGGATTAGCAGGAGATTTAAGATAAGATAATATCCATCATCCATAATCTCGAAAACCATAGATCCGGGTATTGTTTATTGTAATCTTAATTTTCTATACATGCAGTTTACAAAACTGAATATTCTATAACATAATTGACAAACATGCATTAAAACCAAATCAATAATAAAGTGTCCGGAAAATAGCATGGATCAACATTTAACATTTGTAAGTGATTTGGAAATTGAACAGAGAAAGAATGGCCTGAAAAGTGTGTTAGAAACATTATTGTAAGAAATGAAACTTCTCGAACATGCTATGGAGGTTCATCAGATACCCCGGAAACATGCCCCCCCCCTTCAAAGAGGTCACTAGAATAGTCATCCTGAGTCCCTCCATATCATGGTCGACTATTGAAAGCAATAAAGCATGCAGACTAATTGAAACATGACGATAAATTAATTATATGCTATAACTAAAATCTACGTACTTAGCTGCTCTATATTTCAACGGAATTATGTTGTCTAGGTTGCCTAGCACGTACCACTTATTTTACTTCCACCAATTTACTACTTCACATGCCCCTAATAATGATGAATAACTTTTGCAGTTCTTGCCGGGTGCATCCACTCTCTGTTCAATAACTTTATAATTGTACACAGCTCAGTTTCGTTATCAGTTTTTCTCAAATGCTCCTCATATACATATTTCTGTCTTTTTCCCTTGTCTCTAAACAATCTTTTGTAAGGTTTCCCCATTCCATTTCTTCAGAACATAGTAAATATTTATTTTCATCTCTATTTGGTCTGTATATTTTTGTGTACCCTTTTAACCACCACATTACGCCCCTCGTTTCCTTATTTGTTATATTATATACATTTATTCTTATTCTCCCAATTACATTACAAAATTTCTCTACTTACCTCTTATTTTTACACTGTGAAGCAATTTGTTGCTTTTCAATATCATTAATTCTTAGAACTATTTTTTTTTACATATTTTTAGCTGCTCCATGCAATTCCTTTCTCAGCAGCATCCCATTCCTATCGTTTACAAAATGTTCCTTACCCCATCCACCCAGTATCTTTGGTTCTGATATTTCACTTGGTGTTGGTAGGCTATCTGTAACACTTTGCCGCCTGATCCCAACTTCAGTCTCATCCAATACTTGTTTATTGTTTTAACAGTATCTGCCTGCAGACTTACATCATTGCACATCATTCTCGCTCCACAGTTAGCTGTACAACTGGGTAGTCCCATAATTATTTTAGTAAATCTACTCGTAATTTCATCAAGTGTACAAACTTTTCCTTCAGCTCCCCAGATCTCTGCTTTGTACAACACCCTATATTTAACTAATGCGTTAAAAACATTTTTATACACTCTGTAATCTCTGTTGTGCATCTATTTATCGAAAATTTTAACAGCTGACAGTGCACTCATACCCTTTAGTTTAGCTCTTTTTATCTGTCTTGACCATTTTCCATTTCCACTTAATATCACACCCAAATACTCTGCTTTCTTAACAACTTCTAATCTCGTCTCATCCATACACCATTTTTCATTCTTTGGCAATTTATATCCTTGTTTGCATACCATTACCTTGGTTTTCTGTACATTAATTTTTAAATTCCACTCTTTACAGTAATTTACCGCTTCATTGATACATCCCTGCACACTAGGGGGATTCAATGTGAACAGAAGGATGTCATCCGCCAAAATGAGACCTGGAATAAATATGCTGATACCCTGACTTAGCCTTTCGATTGAAAAATATAATTTATCTAATAAATAAAGTTGCAGAGAGTTCGTTTATTTTGCCATTTTGTTTATATATTTGTCCATTTTAGGTCAACTCAAGACCTTATCAGTTTTTTTATAGCTTCCGGGTCTGTCTGTATGTTCCACCATCACGGAAAAACGGCTGGATAGATCTCGACCAAACTTCATATTTAGAGTATACTCATCCAGGAACAGATTTTGATATGCACATGATTTAAAAATCACAGAACATACGGGGGATTTATAGGGAGATCAACGGGTTATTTGATATTTTCTCATACACTATTCATTTTCTGTAAAATCTGCAGACTATATGTGAAACGATCCTTTATTTAAAATATTTTTTATTTGTGTTGTTTGAGTCATCAGTCCATAGACTGGTTTGATGCAGCTCTCCATGCCACCCTATCCTGTGCTAACCTTTTCATTTCTACGTAACTATTGCATCCTACATCTGCTCTAATCTGCTTGTCATATTCATACCTTGGTCTACCCCTACCGTTCTTACCACCTACACTTCCTTCAAAAACCAACTGAACAAGTCCTGGGTGTCTTAAGATGTGTCCTATCATTCTATCTCTTCTTCTCGTCAAATTTAGCCAAATCGATCTCCTCTCACCAATTCGATTCAGTATCTCTTCATTCGTGATTCGATCTATCCATCTCACCTTCAGCATTCTTCTGTAACACCACATTTCAAAAGCTTCTATTCTCTTTCTTTCTGAGCTAGTTATCTTCCATGTTTCCCTTCCATACAATGCCACGCTCCACACGAAAGTCTTCAAAAACATCTTTCTAATTTCTATATCAATGTTTGAAGTAAGCAAATTTCTTTTCTTAAGAAAGCTCTTCCTTGCTTGTGCTAGTCTGCATTTTATATCCTCCTTACTTCTGCCATCGTTAGTTATTTTACTACCCAAGTAACAATATTCATCTACTTCCTTTAAGACTTCGTTTCCTAATCTAATATTTCTTACATCACCTGCCTTCGTTCGAATGCACTCCATTACTTTTGTTTTGGACTTATTTATTTTCATCTTGTACTCCTTACCCAAGACTTCATCCATACCATTCAGCAACTTCTCGAGATCCTCTGCAATCTCAAGGTTTTGATTTCCTCTCCTTGGACTGATTCCCTTTCCAAATTTCTCTTTGATTTCCTTTACTGCCTGTTCTATGTAAACATTGAAAATGAGAGGGGACAAGCTGCAGCCTTGCCTCACTCCTTTCTGGATTGCTGCTTCTTTTTCAAAGCCCTCGATTCTTATCAATGCAGACTGATTTTTATACAGATTGTAGATAATTCTTCGTTCTCGGTATCTGATCCCTATCATCTTCAGAATCATAAATAACTTGGTCCAACATTATCGAATGCCTTTTCTAGATCTACGAATGCCATGTACGTGGGCTTGTCTTTCTAGATTCGATCCTCTAAGATCAGACGTAAAGTCGGGATTGCTTCACGTGTTCCTACATTTCTTCTGAAGCCAAATTGATCTTCTCCCAACTCAGCTTCAACTTGTTTTTCCTTTCTTCTGTAAATAATACGTGTTAAAATTTTGCAGGCATGAGATACTAAACTAATGGTGCGGTAGTTTTCACACCTGTCAGCACTGGCTTTCTTGGGAATAGGTATAACAACATTCTGCCGAAAATCGGATGGGACTTCTCCTGTCTTATACATCTTGCACACTAAATGAAATAACCTTGCCATGCTGGTTTCTCCTATGGCAGTCAGTAATTCAGAGGTAATATCATCAATTCCAGGTGCCTTGTTCCTATTTAGGTTACTCACAGATCTGTCAAACTCTGACCTTAAAATTGGGTCTCCCATTTCACCAGCATCAACAGCCTCTTTTTGTTCCAGAACCAAATTATCTACATCTTTACCTTGATACAACTGTTGGATGTGCTCCTGCCATCTTTCTGCTTTGTCTTCTTTCCCTAGAAGTGGCTTTCCATCTGAGCTCTTAATATTCATGCACCTAGATTTCCTTTCTCCAAAGGTTTCCTTGATTTTCCTGTATGCAGCATCTACCTTTCCCAGGACCATATAGCCTTCGACATCCTTGCACTTCTCCTTCATCCATTCTTCCTTAGCTACCTTGCACTTTCTATCCACTTGATTCTTTAATCGCCTGTATTCTTTTCTGTCCTCTTCATTTCTAGCATTCTTGTATTTTCGTCGTTCATCAATCAGGTCTAGTATCTCCTGAGTTATCCACTGATTCTTAGTTGATCTTTTCTTCCTTCCTAACATTTCTTCATCAGCCCTACTGACTTCATTTTTCATGACTCTCCACTCTTCCTCTATAGTGTTTCCTCCAGCCTTTTCATTTAGTCCTTGTGCAACATGTTCCTTGAAACAATCCCTCACACCCTTTTCCTTCAACTTGTCTAGATCCCATTTTTTTTGCATTCTTTCCTTTCTTCAATTTCTTCAACTACAGATGGCATTTCATGACCAACAAGTTGTGGTCAGAGTCCACGTCTGCTCCTGGGAAAGTTTTGCAATCCAACACCTGGTTTCTGAATCTCTGCCTAATCATAATGAAGTCTATTTGATACCTTCCAGTGTCTTCAGGTCTCGTCCACGTATACAGCCGTCGTTTGTGATGTTTGAACCAAGTATTGGCAATGACTAAAGTATGATCAGTGCAGAATTCAACCAGCCGACTTCCTCTTTCGTTCCTTTGTCCCAATCCAAATTCTCCTACTGTACTACCTTCTCTTCCTTGGCCTACCACTGCATTCCAGTCTCCCATCACAATTAGATTCTCATCACCTTTTACATATTGTATTAAATCTTCTATCTCCTCATATATTCTTTCTATTTCTTCATCATCCGCTGAACTAGTAGGCATATAGACCTGCACTATTGTGGTGGGCATTGGTTTGGTGTCTATCTTGACGACAATAATTCTTTCACTATGCTGGTCGTAGTAGCTTACCCGCTGCCCTATTTTCTTATTCATTATTAAACCAACTCCTGCATTTCCCCTGTTTGATTTCGTGTTGATAATTCGGTAGTCGCCTGACCAAAAATCCTGTTTTTCCTGCCAACGTACTTCACTTATACCAACTACATCTAAATTTAGCCTATCCATCTCCCTTTTCAGATTCTCAAATACGGAGAAAATTACTACATACTGCTGGTTTCGTGCTCTGTCGCAGACAGATAACGAACCTATCGGTTACCATGGTAACGTCTTTAGCTTCTTGCCAGCAGGGAAGTAACGTAATGCCCTTCTCGTTAACATTCCTCTAAACTCGTGGTCGTTCGTTGGGTAGAAGGTGAGAGAGACGTCAACTCGCCATTCTGGGGGATATATTGTGGAATACAGTTAGAGGTTACAATCGTCTTCGGATAGCACTAAGGGTGGCTATCAATATTTCAACAGTACCGCGGAGTGTAACCCATTGGCACAAATGCGAGCCAAATTTTGTAATTCTGGCTGCCACATAAGTGTGCGAAAAATAAAGCAATGCTGGAAAACTGTAGCCAGATTTCCCCCTGTTCATAGTTTGTAACTCAATCAAACATATAAATAGAGGAGATACGACAAAATATCATAGGCCCAACTATGTAGATTACTCTTTATAGGAAGTTACCACTTAATTTATACTTCCCTGCATGCAGCAGGAGTCAATGTGAGCAGAAGGATGTCATCCGCAAAAAATGAGACCTTTTTATACATGTGCACCTTTTCGATGGGAGGATTAATAAGGGAGATTGGCTATCATTAACGGACGGTTTGCAGCCTACGTCCTAGCAGACAGCCTATACGCGGTTCGTGTAAAGCATACTTATTATAACTGGATAACTACTGAAAATATGTTAACTAAACTTCATATTTAGCATCCACAAGCCCAAAGGTAGGATTTAGGGCGTCTGGTCATCAAAACTCCCCAACGCGTACCTTACATCGGAAAGAAGGTATAGGAACATCCCCGAGGTGTTTCTCGCATAACGCCAAGAGATATACAATTTAATAAAATCTTACTCTCTGCGTGTACAGTAATTTACGTAGAAATCCTATACAATGTAGAATACGGTAGTGGAGCGCGGGTACATTTGCTAGTATAAATTATGAATCAGTACCTTCTTCGGACACATAACTCGGTCTTCTAAATACGGGTAATTACACTAGCACAACCTGTTACAGTGTCCGCCTCTGTGGTGTAGTGGTTAGCGTGATTAGCTGCCACCCCCAGAGGTCCGGGTTCGATTCCCGGCTCTGCCACGAAATTTGAAAAGTGGTACGAGGACTGGAACGGGGTCCACTCAGCCTCGGGAGGTCAACTGAGTAGAAGTGGGTTCGATTCCCACCTCAGCCATCCTGGAAGTGGTTTTCCGTGGTTTCCCACTTCTCCTCCAGGCAAATGCCGGGATGGTACCTAACTGAAGGCCACGGCCGCTTCCTTCCCTCTTCCTTGCCTGTCCCATCCAATCTTCCCATCCCTCCACTAGGCCCCTGTTCAGCATAGCAGGTGAGGCCGCCTGGGCGAGTTACTGGTCATTCTCCCCAGTTGTATCCCCGACCCAAAGTCTGAATCTCCAGGACAATGCCCTTGAGGCGGTAGAGGTGGGATCCCTCGCTGAGTCCGAGGGAAAAACCGACCCTGGAGGGTAAACAGATTACGAACGAACGAACGAACAACCTGTTACAGACCAGACAAAAACAGGTTATCACAGTACGCAAACAAGTAAACGGAAATGATGTCTTAAGTTGTTTCCAGTCTCTAAAGTTCTCTAAAATAACGACTAATATAAGCCAACTATTGGTCATCCGTAAAATAAAAAAAAATGAAATAAATCGCTGTTTTAACTGAAGTGCAGTATCGAATATTGTGGGAATTAGATTTGATTCAGTTGCCTTATATTTACATAATTCAATAGGAAACGTTCGATATCAAAATATATTGAATGAATGCAGTTGTTGATCATGGTTCCAAGTTAGGTTCGGCATGAAGAATGTGACATTTGAGTCGATTAGTTCCAAAACTCAACATGTCCATGTTAAAGTGAATAGAGAAAAACGCGAAAATCTATTATCAGAGTTAATATCAGGATTAAACCGAAGATAATGTGTATTACGATAAAGGCGATTGTTATGATTGAAACAACAAGGACAATAATGTAGGATTTCAATAGAATTAAATGTTCAGTTTTGGAAAGGACAAGTGGACATGTTAGGTATTGGAACAAACAACAATGGACACAATATGGTTTGGAATGGATTCTCAGCGAAGTTGCAGACTTAATATAACAAAACATTCGTATTTTCACGTTAAGTTCAAGATAGCACTTACTTGATGGCAATGCTACATTTTACAACGGGAATAACGGAAAAATGTTCATTTTCAAATATTACTTCAACATTAAGAGTAAATTAATATTGTCTTCTTGAAGCACACTTTCAAATATCATCGCTGTCAATCATTGGCTCATCTGCCTCCTCGTATTGTTCTTCCTGCTCTTGGAAGTCCAGTTGTCTATAATTTGTCAGTTCCTTGTAAAAGGTGAGATCTAGATTACATTCCCATTCACTAGATTTAGAATGTCAGTGACTTTTGTAATCGTAGGTAAAACACCAAGCTGCATTGGTTCGCTAAATGTTTGGTTTATGTTCTTGCCTCTTCTGCAAAAACCTTTCGGCTCCCCCAGGTTTGTGAAATAATGTTGATTCGCCTTGGATGGTTGCTGTGCTTTCCTTCCTTTGTATGATTAATCTTTTCGTGGAAGCAAATTTGTAATGCCAGTTAGCAGTAGTTTTAAAACTTCACTGACTACTTTCTCCCAGTAAAATTTTTTATTGGGGCAGATTACAATTTCTGAAAAATGTCCCTATAATCCCCTTGCTTTATTATTTCCCGTCTTCGGATTTATTTTTCAATGCGACCAAATTCTCTGTCTGGTGGTATAAAAGGGTGTCCTAGCACCGGAAAAACCGCAAGTACTGTAACATATTTATGTGATTTGGAGCGTCACTTTTCAACCACTTGCTTGACATACCCATCATAATTTGATTTCTGTTTTTGCCCTCCGCAACCATCGTTGAAAAGGCGAATAGTGTGCTCAGTCGCAAGGAAGACAGTGTTATTTAACCTGTGATGAACAGAAGAATGTATTTCGTTGAAGCTTTCAAAACCGTCCCTTTCTGCCCAGCAATAAATAAATGTGTTTTCTCTCCATTGTCCTGTCGTAGATGTTCCTTCACCGGGCGAGTTGGCCGTGCGTGTAGAGGCGCGCGGCTGTGAGCTTGCATCCGGGAGATAGTAGGTTCGAATCCCACTATCGGCAGCCCTGAAAATGGTTTTCCGTGGTTTCCCATTTTCACACCAGGCAAATGCTGGGGCTGTACCTTAATTAAGGCCACGGCCGCTTCCTTCCAACTCCTAGGCCTTTCCTATCCCATCGTCGCCATAAGACCTATCTGTGTCGGTGCGACGTAAAGCCCCTAGCAAATAAAAAAATAAAAGATGTTCCTTCGCATATTGTACGATTATAAATGTAAAGCTGGCGACTGTATTAGGCAGCTTGGTCGGGAAACTTTTGCATCACAGCGTTCTTCTGACCGTCAAATGAGTAAGTAATTTCAGCCTTACTCTGTTTTCGCAAGAGTTTGTAACATGCCTTTACACGTAGTTTGTAATCAGACAGGCACTACTGATCTGCATTTAGGACAGTCGCCCAGGTGGCAGATTCCCTATCTGTTATTTTTTTTAGCCTTTTCTTAAATGATTGCAACGAAATTGGAAATTTATTGAACATCTCCCTTGGTAACCAATTTGAGCTAGCAACTTATCTGTCAGTGCTGTCTTACTATCAGTTTCCCTACTACGTTGTGGCTCGGCATCTCTAAAGCCGTTTTCACAGACTCTTAATCTTTCGTTCATCCATTTGACTAGTTATAAAAGCTACGTGAGTGTGCACACTGGCTTCTCTATAATGAAATAAGTCACTATCGAAACACTGAATTTCGTATTATTAACAGCAAACTTTGTTTTAACAATAAGCTTCTTTCTGTTACCAGGTTACTTTGGACATGTCAAGTCTGGAACTGAACATGTTGTAGACATACTCAGTTGTGGAAGAGAATTGAAAGTTTAAGGTTTAATATGTAAGGAATAAGAAGAGTTATGGAACAAAATATTAGCACGTATTAAATAGAGAGGTCCAAAGATTGAGAAACATACAATACCTAATTTTGTAATTTTTGTGGACATGTTGAGTTTTGGAATTAACCGACTCATTTCTCTTGTAAGACTGTACGGAATAACAAGATACGTGGCCCATACATTATGCCGAAACTTGCCTGAAACTTTGGTGATATAACCGATGTGCTACACAAGACCACATGCTAGGAATTAGCTGCCTGTTTCAACTGCAAGGCCCCGAATCGAAGCTGGAATTCTACATGGTCAGACAACGCAGCGCAGCTAGACATCCCTGCCTGTGGATCTACCGCCTCAAGGCCAGTGTCCTGGAGTTTCAGGCTCCGGATCGGGGCATACAACTGGGGAGGATGACCAGTACCTCGCCCAGGCGGCCTCACCTGCTACGCTGAACAGGGGCCTTCCGGGAAGGGGGATGGGAAGATTGGAAGGGATAGACAAGGAAGAGGGAAGGAAGCGGCCGTGGCCTTAAGTTAGGTACCATCCCGGCATTTGCCTGTTGCAACATTTTCGTAACACTACTCCTTTGTCGGAAATAACCCAGAACAAATCGTGCTGCTTTCCTTCGAACTCTTTTCCGGTTTTCGTATCAAGTAGTCCTGTTGAGGGTCCCATACACTGGAACCGTACTCTAACTGCGGTCTTACTAGAGACTTATACGTCCTCTCCTTTACATCCTTACTACAACCCCTAACTACTCTCATAACTATGTGAAGATATCTGTAACCTTTCTTAACAATCTCGTTAATATGATTACCTCAATGAAGATCATCCCTTATATTAACACCTACGTACTTAGAGTGTTTCCCATGAAGAACATCATCAGCGAAAAGACATATCTGTGACTAGCAAATGTACCCGTGCTTCGCTACGGTATTCTGCATTGTATACGAATATTGAAGTAAATACTGTACATGCAGTAAATAAGATTGTTTTAAAATAGCATGTCTCTTAGCGTTGTCCGAGAAACAATATGCAGAGGTCCCCATACGTTGTTTCCAGTGTAAAGTGCTTGTTACGGATTTGTGATGATAACGACAGGCTCACTTCCCTACTGCGATTCACAATCGAGTTGGGAAGTTTACATTATAATTGCAGGCCCCATTGCCTACTGCGCGGTCACAATCTATTTGGGGAGTTTCCGTTACAATTGCAGGCCCCCTTTCCTACCTCCAGACATATTACAAATTGAAGAGTTTTTATTATAATGGCAGGAAACTTCCCTACAACCAGTCAAAATTGAGTTGTGCAGTTATCATTATAATGATAGGCCCCTTTTCCAACTGCCAGCCAGCTTCCTGCCAGTCACACCAAGTTGATGAGTTTCCATCAAAATAGCAGGCCAGTATGCCTAATGCCAGTCACATTTTAGATGGGTACATCTGTTTATAACTGCGGGAACGCTTGCCTACAGCCAAAGACTGTATGCTGCATGCTCCCTTGCCTTCGGAAAGTCAAATCGAGAAGTGAATTATTCATTACAATGGTAGGCCTGCCTCATTAATGCCAGTTACACAGGAATTGGAGAAGGACTCCATTCCTACTGCCAGTCATAGTCGGTGTGCGGAGTACTGATTACAATAGCAGACACACCCTTTCTCGATCGCTACAAAATCGACATCAGTGAATATATATAGTTCGACATACGAAAGTATGTGCTTGTTTACAATATTGCAGACCTTCATTTACAGATTAACTGCTTCTAAACGGTACATCATATCGAGAAAAGATTGTACCATAAGACGCCGGATTTAGCGGCCTAAATTGCTGGTCATATGATATCTCATCTATTCATGGGTCAGATTGAGTTAGAAACTTGGGTAAAATTTGTGTAAGATTATCTCACATTGCATTGCTTTTCGGATAATTAAGTGACAGCTACATACATAGCATTTGGCTCACATATGGCTACTGGGTGGACCAATTTTCGTGTAGAGTATCATGATTCTATCTTTCCTCTAAGTGATGGAAGGTATGAATTATGTATGTGAAAAGTACTACTTTACTTAAGATCGAGAAATAGAGAAAAGTCAAACGTAAAATGGATATAAATACGACAAAAAGTCGTACGACCAAGGTTGTAGATCACTCCAAATTGAACGGGGATTGTGCCATCCGTTATGTGATGATACTTCCCCAAGGTCTGCACCATCATTAAAATTGCCTCCATATTTCGATATTCTTCGGGATAGAAAGGGAAAAATTTAAAGCTCTTGGAAGTTTTCCGCCCGTTACAGGCTAAGTCGTAAAATTTTGCCAAATTTCAGTTTTCTTTCTCGACTGGCAGATTATGCCGCAATCTGGGTTTTCAGTGAGAAGTGTAAAAAGTAGAACTTTCAAGATACTAAACCAAAAAATATGCAGATGATCATTATTACCCCTTAAGCGTGTAGCTGTACGAAAATTTCGACAAAATAGTCTATGTACAGGCACACAGTAGTTACGATTTTATTTACATAGATAAATAAGGAACCTGCTCCACGTACAACACCTTTTGGGCTATATCCGCTGGACTTAACCGGAAAAACGGACCGTTTATGATATCTCCCTTATTAATCCTCCTGTCGAAAAAATGCACATGAAAAAAGTTTTAGAGATGGAATTCCATCATGTTTGGTCGATTTCCAGTCAGGTTGGTCTTGTACTGTATATATTCTGGAAGAGTAAAATCACCATTTCGGTTCCCTATAAACCGCCAGTCCATTCCGGGAACATGAAATGTTATTGACGATTAACACCTACCGTTGGACAGGTGGATGTTAATATAAAGTTTGACTCAAATATCTTCAGTAGTTTTCAAGTTGTAAAACATACGCTTTACACGCACCCGCTCTTGAGTTAAGTCCGGTGGGACTTGTACCGGAAAACGGTCCGTTAATGATATCTCCCTTATTAATCCTCGTATTGAAATGATGCACATGAGGAAAAAGGCCTAGAAATGAATTTCCATTACGGCAGCTAAATTTACATTAAGTTTGGTTGCAAAATGACGGTTTCGGTTTCGTATAATCCCCCAGTCAATTCAGGGATTCAGAAACAATACTTGCCCTAAAACCTACCAAAGGACAGATGGATTCTAAATATCAAGTTTGGTGGAAATATATCCAGTAGTTTCCAAGTTTTAGACAAACAGACAAACAAACAAACAGACAGACACCAAAACAGAATATATGCAGATGGTCATTATTACACCTGAAACGGATAACTGTACGGAAATTTCGCCAAAATTTTCAATGTACAGACATACTATAGAAGTGTAGACCTTTATTTCGATAGTTACTGCTTTGCAACTGTACGACGTATCTACAAACGGACTTCACCATCAGACGCCCCTTTCAGTGCTCTACATGGTTGGTCCTATGACATCTTCTCGTATCTCCTTTATTTATGGGTTAGATTGAGTTAGAGTCATTGAATGGGGTGAAATCTTGTACAGTTTTTGAATGCTACTTTATATTTTTGATTCTCATGTGACAGCTAGAATCATAAAATTTGGCTATAACATTGCCAATGGTCATGTCAATGTGCGTGCCGAATGTCATGATTCTACCTTTCCTATAAGTGTGCCAAATGATAACATATACGTGTAAAAGTACAAAATCAACTTGTGTTTAATGTATTAGGGATAGAAATACGACGAAAAGTCACAGGACAAAAGTTGTAGATCTCTCCAAAATGAAACGCAATTTGCTTTGTGACTTTTGATACGACTTACTGATTAGCCACCAATTACCCCGAAACGAAGGTCTGCACCGCCGTTAAAATTGCATCCATATTTCGGAATTTTCCTGGGCCAGAAGTTATACATTTGCATAGCTTAGAATATTTCCTCAAAGGAAAGAGTGTACAGCATTCGGTATTAGCACTCGCATACATACGTGGTAATTAAGGAAGAAAGTAATACAGTTTAGTAAGTTGAAATTAATAGAAAATAGATTATAACAGAGGACATCCGGATGACGACAAATATATAAATACCAAGTGAATGTATTGGAAAATCAAATGCTCCTCAATAAATTATGCCGGAGTGAGTTATGGATATAAGAAAGCGGTAATCGGAGAGAAATTTAGGCGCAGGGATTCTTAGGTAATCAGATAAGAAGATGAATATTTGTGTTATTACTTATGCTATTCGAGGACGGTTATAACCTCCAATGATATTCCGCCAATATCCCGCAGAATGGCCGATTGACGACTCTCTTGCTTTCTACCCAAGGAACAACCACGAATTTAAAGGAATGATGAGGAAAATGACAATACGTTACTTCCCTGCTGGCAAGCAGTCAGAGACGTTGCCATGGTAACCCATATATTCGTTATCGCTCTGTCGGTCCCTCAATGCCGAGCATGGTATCGGCAGAAAATAGTAAATTTCTCCGTCATTAGAAGAGTAAGGTAAATTATGAACACAACGAAAGTTGTTTGTGATGAAGAGACCTTTCACATACGGTCCACAGAGTTTGCAGAAAATCAATAGTATAAGAGAAAATGGAGGAAGACCGTTGTGGTTTTCCTATAGACCCCCGTCTTTTCAAAGATTTTAAAATGATATGCATATCGAAACCTTCCCCGGGGTGAGTATACTCTAAATATGAAGTTTGGTTGAGATCTATCCAGCCCTTTCGACGTGATGGTGGAACAAACAAACATTTTTATTCTTTTTATTTTGCTAGTTGCTTTACGTCGCACCGACACAGATAGGTCTTATGGCGACGATGGGACAGGGAAGGGATAGGAGTTGGAAGGAATCGGCCGTGGCCTTAATTAAGGTACAGCCCCAGCATTTGCCTGGTGTGAAAATGGGAAACCACGGAAAACCATTTTCAGAGCTGCCGACAGTGGGGTTCGAACCTACTATCTCCCGAATACTGGATATTGGCCGCACTTAAGCCAAACAAACAAACAAACAAACAAACAAACAAACAAACAAACAAACAAACAAACAAACAAACAGACAGACAAACAGAAACGAACAACTTTATTTATAAGATTATTTTTATACCACTCCCCTCGCCCCCTGCCAAAAGGGTGCTAGGGGTGTCTTACCCTCACGCGGTTTGTCTCCTGATACTAATTGATAAGTGTACCACGTTTGGTGAAATTGCTCCAGTGGTTTAGGAGGAGATGTGTCATATACACACCCACACCCACACACCCACGCACACACATACATCAATTTTTATATATAGTAAGAAGAATAAGATAATATTTTTATATGTAGTTTTTCGATTAATTTTATATCTCACCCCCTTCGCTCCCCACTTGGATTTGCAAAAAATCCGGAGTAATACTATTCATCTCAGAGACCCTGAAATCTATGGATTCGAAACTGTTTTTAATTATTTCTATATCTCACCCCCCCCCCACCCTTTGCTCCCCACCTAAAAGGGGGCTGGATTTTAAAAAAATTCTAGAGTATCACTTTTCAACTCAGCGACCCCGAAAACTATGAATTCGACACTATTCTCGATTATTATTGTAACTACCACCCCCCTGACCTTCTCCCTTAAGGGCGCTAGGGATGGCTTACCCCCCACAGTGATCGTCTCCCGATAGTAAGTGATTCGTGTACCAAGTTTGGTTGAAATTGCTCCAGTGGTTTAGTTGGAGATGTGTCATTTACACACACACTTCCATTTCTATATATAGTAAGATTTTTACACTCGTTCTTCACCCCCTTTCCATCCCCGCCCAAAGGAGTCCTATGAGTGCCTTACACAACAGTATATTTTTTTCCCAGATATTAAGTCTTATTTGTACCTATTTTGGTTGACAGCTATGCCCAAACGTACATGCATAATCTCACTGCTCTAGAATCCTGGAGCTGACGTTGCCATGGTTACGGCAGTTCATTTCTTTATCCGATTCCTAGAGCAGGGGTAGTGTGGTACCAATATCTCCGTAACGGTTGGTTTTAGGGCCTTAAAACATGGTTTTCGGGCCCGTAGGGCTTACCGAGTTTTGTTCTTTGCGTCAAGAGGATTAAATTGAGCTTTGTCTCGTCCTTATACGACAAATTCGATATTTTGCCTATAATAGTATAAGAGAAAATGGAGGAAAACCGTTTTTCCTATAAAACCCCCGTCTTTTCAAAGATTTTAAAATGATATGCATATCGAAACCTTCCCCGGGGTCAGTATACTCTAAATATGAAGTTTGGTTGAGATCTATCCAGCCGTTTCGACGTGATGGTGGAACAGACAAACAGACAGACAAACAGACAAACAGAAACAATTTTATTTATATAGATTCCAGGCAACCAGAGTACATCATATCGACGGAAGAACGACGCCATTTTGGTGGACGAAAAGGCATGTTTTTGGAAGATATTAATATTGGACGTATTAGGTCTATGCCGGCTCCGTGGTGAAAGGACAGCGTGCCTGCCTCTTACCCGGAGGCCCCGGGTTCGATTCCCGGCCAGGTCAGGGATTTTTACCTTACCTGAGTGCTGGTTCGAGGTCCACTCATCCTACGTGATTAGAATTGAGGAGCTAACTGATGATGAAATAGCGGCCCCGGTCTAGAAAGCCAAGAATAACGGCCGAGAGGATTCATCGTGCTGACCACACGATCCCTCGTAATCTGCAGGCTTTCGGTCTGTGCAGCGGTCGCTTGGTAGGCTAAGGCCCTTCAAGGGCTGTAGTGATATGGGGTTTGGTTTGGTTTGGTTTAGTTTGGTTTGGTTTGGTTTGGTTTGGTTTGGTTTGGTTTGGTTTGGTTTGGTTTGGTTTGGTTTGGTTTGGTTTGGTTTGGTTTGGTATTAGGTCTATAAAGAGAGGCTATAAAAGAAGCAAAGGTGAATAAGTTTAACGGAAAAGTACTAAACTTAAAATTCTGAACACTGCGGGAGGGAAGAGGAAATTTTGGACTCTTAAACTCCCTTTTTGGTGGAGTGAAGAGATGCGTTCATTATCTGTACCCGTTGCATGTCGTAAGATGTGAACAACCAAATCTGTACTCGTTCTCTTGTCTCCTAAGCCTCTAAATGTATCCATGATCCTGCGTTTTTCCCTGTAGCGGAGATATTTACAGATATCTTTTTCCCTCACTTCAAGTTGTGGATGGGACACAGTATCCTACCGATTTCCTCTCTACGCCCAGGCATTTAACGAGGCAGTTTCTCTTCGGAGAGTGATGTCATTTCACCGAGAAGTATGGTGAAGTTTCTTAGTGCATCCAGACGTTAACATAGGACTTTCTCTCTGGTTATACTCAACGAACACAGTTTAAGCAGAATCATTACTTGAGGTTATGCACTAAACATACCGCCTAATTAACGCAGGCATATTGTTTACGTTCATAAGTTAATACCACTTAGTTTTACTGCATTCACATTTACTCGCTGGTGATGACTGTATTAAAAGGAAGTACAACTGGGCAATCAGCAATCCTCTCTTAAGGGGAGATGTGCACGAAGTCCTTCAAAACAATGAGTTTAACGTAGACTTATGTTTCTCGATAACGCGTACATGGAAGGCAAAATTTTAGGATGCTTTTTTTTGTGTGGGTGGAATCCGTATATCACCGATTAAGTTTAATGCCTCAATTGGCAGATAAAAGAGAAGGATGCCTGTTGAAAAAGAAAAATCACAGTTCTAGCCCTTCAGGTAAGCAACTCAAAGTTGAAAAATTCCTACGGATATGATCTACGAATTTTAGGCAAATAAAATATAATAAAGCATGAGTATATATATTTTATTTATTCCTAAGAATTACAATACTTTTTCTTAATCATCGTTATGCGGTCGATTAGATTATCAGTTTGCCTTTTTCTACCGCTGCGAGCGCTACCAGTAATGTGAGTCAATGCACTGTTTCACTTAAGCACCATTATGAGCGCTAATGTGAGTCAATAAACTGTTTCATTTAAGCACCACTATGAGCGCGAATGTGAGTCAATGCACTGTTTCACTTAAGCACCACTATGAGCGCTAATGTGAGTCAATGCAGAGCTTCACTTAAGCACCGTTATGAGCGCTAATGTGAGTCAATGCACTGTTTCATTTAGGCACCATTATGAGCGCTAATGTGAGTCAATGCACTGTTTCACTTAAGCACAACTACGAGCGCTAATGTGAGTCAATGCACTGTTTCACTTAAGCACCACTACGAGCGCTATTGTGAGTCAATGCACTGTTTCACTTAAGCACAACTACGAGCGCTAATGTGAGTCAATGCACTGTTTCACTTAAGCACCACTACGAGCGCTATTGTGAGTCAATGCACTGTTTCATTTAAGCACCACTTTGAGCGCTAATGTGGGTCAATGCACTGTTTCATTTAAGCACCACTATGAGCGCTAATGTGACTCAATGCACTGTTTCACTTAAGCACCATTATGAGCGCTAATGTGAGTCAATGCATTGTTTCACTTAAGCACCACTACGAACGCTAATGTGAGTCAATGCATTGTTTCACTTAAGCACCACTACGAACGCTAATGTGAGTCAATGCATTGTTTCACTTAAGCACCACTACGAACGCTAATGTGAGTCAATGCATTGTTTCACTTAAGGACCACTACGAGCGCTAATGTGAGTCAATGCACTGTTTCACTTAAGCACCATTATGAGCGCTAATGTGAGCCGATGCACTGTTTCATTTAAGCACCACTCTGAGCGCTAATGTGAGTCGATGCACTGTTTCATTTAAGCACCACTACGAGCGCTAATGTGAGTCAATGCAGAGTTTCACTTAATCCCTTATAACTTCATTCGGTGTGGACTTTTTCAAAAAATCAAGAAATGCCTGAGGGTACTGAACCAAGGATCACATTACAGATATAATTATGTAAATAAGTTAATTTGGCTAGGATTTGAATAACAATTAAAGGAGTAAAGAAACAAGCGATTTTAGGCTGTTTTTCCGGAACTGCATTTAGGCCGGGAGTGATTTTCGAAATGTGCTTTTTTAGTTTGATAGAGCTACCTACGACTCACAATTTCAAATTTTCCCGAACCCTTCGGCCTTTCAACATTTGGCACAATTGAGGAAATTGCTTTATTTTACGTTTTTCATAGTATGGGGACCTCTACCTTGTCTGCTAAGAAATGTTTTCAAAATTTAAAAGAAAATGGTAATCTCAAATGTAGTTTCCATGAAATAGCGCTTCAAAGTAAGACAAAATTTCGGCTAAATACAGGGGCGTATTCTCCTTGAATGCAAGACATTCATTGCATGCGTTATAATAACACAAAGAACTATCTTTTGTACGATTTTAGGTTGTTTCAAGTCAAATATTAACGATTTCATCTCCCAGAAGTTCAAAAGGTCCGCGCAACTGTACTAGTTCCGTTGCTTGACTACGTGTGGTGCTGGTGTAGTCTCACCGTCTATTCCACTCGAGAAAGAAAGAGACAGCAAATGGAGGAGTTAAGGATGTAAGGCATTCGATCTTAAAATTGCATTCGGTGGCAGACGTAGTTCTGAAACCCTCCGAATGATGTCGCTGTAATTGAAACTTGGTCAGAATTTGTCACCCCATACCCGTGCTACCCTCTGCCATCTGTTAGCAACTTGGAGAAAGTCGGCATGTATAAGTTTACAGCGAACGGGACTTACAGATTACCCGCCAGCGAGAACCCAACCTGACGAAACTGACAAACGCCACTGGGGTGACTTACCTCCAGTGCCTGAGTTGTGGCTAACTAGTGAGTTAATTCATTGTGTGTTTTGCTGATTAGTGAGTTCATTCTGTGTGTGCTGTCCCTGTGCTATTCGTCGTTTTCGGTGTTTTATTATATTTTGTGCATATGTTGTACTAACGATGGATGAGTCTAAAACGGATATAATTGTAAATCAATTTGAAAAGCCACTTACTGGCCGTTCGTTTGATGAAAAGATTCAAATAGTTAAAGCCGGGAGACCTCTAACTTCTCTCGTAAATTTAAAAAGAGAAAACAATAATTGTGTACGCACGCTCAATCCAGAAACTTACAGTAAAGCTGTTCGGCTCGAATTCACCTACATGTAATTAGGGCGAGTAGAATTGAAATTTACTTAATACATTGTGTTAACTGCATGGTTATTAGTTGCATGCCTCCGTGGAGATTCCAGGATACGCCACTGGCTAAATATGAGATGTCACACGCATACTCTGTTATAAGATGGCGCTTTGTTGACTCGCGTGCTCAGATGGAGTTGTGAATACATCGTGGTCAGTTGTACAGAATAAGAAATTTAGTAATGGAAAAGCAGGATTGACGTCAGACGCGTACATTGTTATATATTCTTTTTACACGTTGCTTTACGTCGCACCGACAGAGATAGATCTTACGACCATGGCCTTGATTAAGGTACAGCCCAATCATTTGCCTGGTCTGAAAATGGGAAACCATCTTCAGGGCTGCTGACAGATGGGGTTTGAACCCATCACCTCCCGAATACTGGCCGCACTTAGCGAATGCAGCTATAGAGCTTGGTGTACTCTGTTACAAGATGTCGCTGTGTTTTTTTTGCTATTTGCACCGACACAGATAGGTCTTATGGCGACGATGGGATAGGAAAGGCCTAGGAAGTGGAAGGAAGCGGTGTGGCCTTAATTAAGGCACAGCCCCGGCATTTGCCTGGTGTGAAAATTGGAAACCACGGAAAACCATCTTCAGGGCTGGCGCTGTGTTGACCCACGCACTCAGCTGAAGGTCAGCTGTCGTTGTGAATACATCGTGGCCTGTTGTATAGAATAACACATTTAAGAATGGAAAAGAAAGATTTGATTAGGATTCGGCAAAACATACAAAAGAAAGAGTTGAGAACGATTGATCTTATTTTTCTTCTTCTTAATCTGTTTACCCTCCAGCGTTGATTTTTCCCTCGGACTCAGCGAGGGATCCTACCTCTACCGCCTCAAGGGCAGTGTCTTGGAGCGTGAGACATTGGGTAGGGATACAACTGGGGAGAATGACCAGTACCACGCCCAGGCGGCTTCACCTGCTTTGATGAACAGGGGCCTTGTGGGATGGGGGGGGGGGGGGAGTATGGAAGGGATAGACAAGGAAGAGGGAAGGAAGCAGCTGTGGCTTTAAGTTAAGTACCATCCCGGCATTTGCCTGGAGAAGTGGGAAACCACGGAAAACCACTTCCAGGATGGCTGAGGTGGGAATGGAACCCACCTCTACTCATTTAACCTCCCGAGGCTGAGTGGACCCCGTTCCAGCCCTCGTACCACTTTTCAAATTTCGTGGCAGAGCCTCCGGGGTGGCAGCTAATCACGCTAAGCACTACACCACAGAGGCGGACTTTATTGATATTACCGAAGGAATATCAGGTTCGATAACAAGTTGGACACTCTACATAAAGTATGGTGATTAATTATTAAAAATAAAACGATCTGCGTTTCGATGTATTATTTAACCGTTATGCTGTAGTATAATATTTATATTTATTCGTGTGTGTTCAACATACTGAAGAGCTTTAACTGAATTGACACTGGCCAGGTCTTTTCTTTAAATTTGCTTTACGTCGCACCGACACAGATAGGCCTTATGGCGACGATGGGACAGGAAAGGGCTAGAAGTGGGAAGCAAGCGGTCGTGGCCTTAATTAGGGTACAGCCCCAGTATTTGCCTGGTGTGAAAATGGGAAACCACGGAAAACCACTTTCAGCGCTGCTGATAGCGGGGTTCGAAACCACTATCTCCCAGATGCATGACTTTGCGGCCCCAACCACAAAGCTAACTCGCCCGGTACAGTATTCTGATGGTGGCTGAAAGACTAGATCTCGAATGCCCTGAGATCGTCGTGCCACAATAAAACAAAATGTGATCACCTATACTGTCCTTAATCTCAAAAACTTATCAATCCACTCCCTACTGAATCCAACATCAAAGAAGATCCAACAAGCTTTGAACAAGAATACACTCTACCGCCTAATTGTTGCGACATGAAGAGCTTAATTGTTGTCAGCCTGCTTCTCTGTTGTTCTCTCTGGCATTTAACTGACTGACACAGGTTTTTATTCCCCACCCTGAAGGGGTGGGGCAGGCCACCTAGAGGGTTACTCCTCTCTGGCCTAGAGATGCGGGCGGGAGTAAAAGATATGACGAAGGAGGAGATGGTAGGGGAGTTTTTGCCTATGTATAATGATTTTACAGTGCATGTTTTAATATAACGTACATGCAATCTACAGTTTTAACAAATTATATACTAGAAATTTTCTTGTCCATCCTTCGCCTAGAAGTGCATGAATGAAAACAGAAAATTGAATTTAAATACATAAAATAAGTTTGTTTTCCTAGAACACTGACACCAACAAGTGTGTATCATACAATTAATTTGAGTGGTTACATTTATGAGTGAAGACATTTATGAAAGATGGAGCTTATTTGCTGAAGTTCGAGAACGGAAGTGGTTTTAGACGAGGGTTTCGGGAAATGTGAAACTAAAGTGGGAGTTTAAGCCCGAGTAAGTGGCTGAAAAATGGAGGTTGAATGTTTGGTTCGCCGCGGTTTGTAGATGAGTGAGGACGAACGATCTGAATATTCATTATGAAAATGGTTAAGAAGCGAAGAAGGTGGTGGGAAGTGAGAACGATGGTTCGAGGCGCTGTGAGCTCAGGTTGGTTTTGGGAAGGTGCAGGGCGGCGTCTGCAACGACGTGAATATGCTGAATGATTACCTCCACAGGTATGACACAGGGGAGGGTGACGGGTGTTGGAGCAACTGAATGCAGAGTGCTGTTGGATACAATGACCGCATACATGTTTTTTTTTTCTTGTAAACTAAGTGGTAGGATGGTTATTTATTATACATGAAGCATCGCTCACACCTGATGGATTCTGTCATTTGATTTATGTGCTTCTGCAATATCGCACAGTTGTTTTGGTGTGTGGGAGTGTTAGTACAGTGCAGTGTCCATGTAAGTTCACATAGGAAGTTGGAAAATTATTCGCTATACTCTGGAGGAACGAGTGTTTATTGTTCGCAGTTTTAGGAAAACTGGGTTGATAAACAAACCGCAATTTCTGGGAAAGTCTGTAGGTCGATATCCGCCGAGCAAGTCCGACATCTTGTGGGCCATGTCGAAGAAACTGGAACCCAATGGGACTTTTTTGGAGGTCGTCTAAATACGTTGAAGAAATTCACCAGTGAAAGTGGATGTACTGGTTATTTATGGCGCGCTGGGTCCTGTCTGGACCAAAAAAGAAAAGTTGGCCACTACCAGCACATGTTATGATGTCATTCACGTTTCTCACAAAAGGAGATCATTATTGAAATCACCGAGGAAATACCGGATTCGATAGCGAGTGGGACACACTGCTTAAAGGAAGGTGGTTAATAAGAAAATAAAACGATTTGCGCTTCTATTTGTATGTAAGTACATACGTAATCATCTGTTTACCCTCCAGGGTCGGTTTTTCCTTCGGACTCAGCGAGGTATCCCACCTCTACCGCCTCAAGGGCAGTGTCCTGGAGCTTCAGACTCTGGGTCGGGGATACAACTGGGGAGGATGACCAGTACCTCGCCCAGGCGGCCTCACCTGCTATGCTGAACAGGGGCCTTGTGAGGGGATGGGAAGTTTGGAAAGGATAGACAAGGAAGCGGCCGTGGCCTTGAGTTAGGTACCATCCCGGCATTTGCCTGGAGGAGAAGTGGGAAACCTCGGAAAACCACTTCCAGAATGGCTGAGGAGGGAATTAAACGCCCCTCTAATCAATTGACCTCCCGAGGCTGAGTGGACCCCGTTCCAGCCCTCGTACAACTTTTCAAATTTCGTGGCAGAGCCGGGAATCAAACCCGGGCCTCCGGGGGTGGCAGATAATCACACTAACCACTACACCACAGAGGCGGATTGCTTCTATTTGTACGAACCAAATTTTAATACTCATTCGCCAGACGGGAGGAACCTTCACTGAGATGCATGAAATTCCGTTTCGTTTGTCTGCTTCATAACCTAGCCATCGGTCCCTATATTTCATACGAATTCACAACACACAATAAATGACATTTCATAGGCAATATCCATAGAATCGATTAGTAACATCGATTTATTGATGCCACCACTACAAAGTTCAAAATAAAACTTTGTTGTCATTTCACTTAAACAATGAGAATCAGTAACAGAAAGTTTTATATAGTAAAGGAATAAAAGCAATACAAAAAACAAAACACTATGGGAGGCCACTACTATTACAATGATTATTGGTGCTAGCTGGCTGACTATTTTAGTTGTGTGCGCTACTCCCTAAATTACAACTACTAAAAGAATGTAAATATTAATGAAGATATTTACCCAGCATTATTATGGGTCTTCCAGAAAAAATAACATCGTGCAAACTTTTGTACATCCTAAATACCTAAATTCCTATGCAGCATCTATACATCGATCTGACATCCTAAAATGATAGAAAAAATATGTCCATAAACAAAAAATTAAAAGTTGTAGCTGCGAATACCAAATTTGCCGTCATCATATACGGTAGAAATATTCGCACTAGGTCAAGTCTTCTAACTGGTACATACAAAATACCCGAAAACTCATATCTGATCTAGACTTTTAAAAACAATAAAATTATTTTTACTTGGATCCCAGGTCATTCAAATATCCCGGGCAATACATATGCAGACATACTACTCTAGCTAATGAAGCTGCGAAAGGACAGGGCATTGAATATCAATTAGCAATACCTTTCTCAGATCTATGGGTACAATGTTTGAAACATATTTGGAATAAATGGAAGGAGCAATGGTCTAAAGAACCTCAAGTCAAGGGCAAACAACTGTATCAACCCTGTACAAACCCTGGTTCGTGACAGGCAAATTTACGCGACGTCACCTTACTACAATTATATGCATGCGATTACATCATGCATGTACTTCCGAACACTTATTTCTCATTAAAGTACTTCCATCAAACATGTCCATGTGGAAAAGAAGTTGGTGCACTAAACCATATTTTCTTTCAGTGTCATAACCGTAGGCCACGATCCTACCTGCAAAGTTCCGAGAGAAAAATTCATTAGAAATGTAATTAAACTAAATCAACATGCCAACGAGTGTCTGTTGCCTAGTATGCAAAACAAACATAAACTTAGCCGAAATTATTACCCTGTTCCTTAATGAATCCAAATTTTAAAAGTTATTAATATACTATCTCCTTCTTTGTGACCCAGTCTTGTCCGTTTGAAATAAATCGCCGTATTGAACCACAGCAGTGTGATAATATAGTACATTTGTATCCTGTTATAACCTTATATATTCAATTTTCTCTTATACAAAACTTTACTCTACAACATTCCCTTATGCCTTTCTTTCAAATACACAATCTCATTACTACTAAAACTAATCTTTGTGTTCCGTTCATTAAAACCCCCAGCGACTGGACGAACAGCTGTGCTGTGACAAAATAATAATTCAAAGATGAAAAAAAGAAGAAGAAGAGGTGCGCGCTGTCTCTTCTGCTTCCACCCATTTCTTCCATATGGATGGCATTTTACAAAAACTAACCCGTGAACGACAGGTAAATAGCAAATGTAAGATAGTTTAATGGTCACTTACCCTCGTCTGTTGTGGGATGTATTGTTTCTTTGTTTCACAGCGAATGGTGCCATTTTTTCTGAAAGCAAAACAGAAGTTTCCTAAGTCAGCAAATAAAGTAACGTACTATTCAGAGATCACCGAGAAATAGCACATGAATCATCTTGGACAATCAGCATGCTTTTGGGGGAGGAGGAACATCTGCTCTTTTTAACATTAATGGAAGAAAATGAAAGTATAAAATTATAACAGTGATAAGTTGTCCGGCTCCATGGCTAAATGGTTAGCGTGCTGGCCTTTGACCACAGGGGTCCCGAGTTCGATTCCGGCAGGGTCGGGAATTTTAACCATAATTGGTTAATTTCGCTGGCACGGGGGCTGGGTGTATGTGTCGTCTTCATCATCATTGCATCCTCATCACGACGCGCAGGTCGCCTACAGGAGTCAAATCAAAAGACTTGCACCTAGCGAGCCGAACTTGTCCTCGGACACTCCCGGCACTAAAAGCCGTACGCCATTTCATTTCAGTGATAAGATCTGTGCTTATATATAGAAGAGAAACATGGGCAGTAAGGAAAAAGAGAGCTCGTCCCCCACCGTTGGCTGTCCTGAGAATGGTTTTCCATTTTCCTCGCCTTCTCCACACATCTCCATCACCCCCACAAACCTCCCGGCCTGAGAGACAGCCTCCGCTTCAGGGGAGGAATAGTAGTTTCGTGTGGCTATTTCTAGCCGAGTGCAGCCCTTGTAAGGCAGACCCTCCGATGAGGGTGGGCGGCATCTGCCATGTGTAGGTAACTGCGTGTTATTGTGGTGGAGGATAATGTTATGTGTGGTGTGCGAGTTGCAGGGATGTAGGGGACAGCACAAACACCCAGCCCCCGGACCATTGGAATTAACCAATGAAGGTTAAAATCCCCTACCAGGCCGGGAATCGAACCCGGGACCCTCTGAACCGAAGGCCAGTACGCTGATCATTCAGCCAACGAGTCGGACAGGGGAGGAATGAAAACAATTCAGTAGTAGCAGTGTTTACCGCTGTCTTTAGCTGAGTCATTCCAACTCTGGAATTAGCATCGTGAGAACGCCAGAGTAATACTGCTCGTGAAAAAGGACAGACCCTGTGTTGTTTTTCATTTGATCGAGCATTTCAGGTTACAGCATTGCTTTTAAACGCGACATTCAAGTTGTATTCTGATAAAAATACTGGCGTCATGACGACTTCAGTTTAATAGTCTGTGTCTGTAACATCAGCACGGGAAAACGGATGAGTGGGTTTAAATGACACATGAAATTTCAGTTTAGAATAAGGTCGAGTATGATCTTAACTACAAGTTGTCCAACACATTTCAACAGGAAGGGTTGATTCAGAAGGGCCTAAAACATAAATCTCGATGTATCTCTCTTGCGATTGGTTTTACATGAAAATATATCATGGCGACTTTTTTTTCTATATCTTTCCTCGATACTGCCAAAAAAAAAAAAAAAAAAGAAATATCACTGGCAGTCGAGTGAAATTTTATGTCCAAGAGCCGGTAACTAACTCTATAGGCTATAAAAGGAGTTGCTATTTCTTCTTGGAACTAAGGACACGTCGGACGCGACATAGCTGATCGCCACGCAGGGGGTGCGGCTTTCGAGGGCCCCATAAATTTAAAAAAAGTTGCCATGGACAGCGTGTCACGAAAGACTGTGTCGCTTGTAGCTGGCACGTTGGACGACTGCTTCACTTCTCAACACTGAATAAGTATTCATCTTTCATCACTTCGACTTCTCATTTAATTCAACGTTGTTGGAGTACCATGACAGGAACGACTATTTTATCGTAGCAAGTATTTAGACCGAGAATTAACCTCTATCATCTTTGAACTGGTTACATGGACATCTTCTTTCGATTGGAATCAAGGCTTTAGTTCGATTCCAAGGTATATTTTCGGAACATTATTCAAAATTGATCGTGTTGCGTTCGGATACGCGACAACTGTTATTATAATTTCGTGTGGCTATTTCTAGCCGAGTTCAGCCCTTGTAAGGCAGACCCTCCGATGAGGACGTCAACTGTTTAAGACGGGGGACTCGAAAGCATAAGCATAAAGTAGGTTATGTTCAATTCTTTCCCCTGATGGGGGAAAGCGGGCCATCAGCTCAACGAAGGAGTTCTTCAGCCATCGAATGTGAAGAGTTACATAGAAAAACAATGTGAGAAGACCGAAAAAGGAAAAATAGGAATGAGTTTGGCGCAAGGGGACCATCACAGCAAGCCGGGCCCCAGGGAAGACCCGCAAAGCGCCCCGCACAAGCCAACCCCTACAAAGACCCGGAGGAGAGGAAACAGGACGTTTATTTGTATTCACGTATCTCGGGCGCGTATGTCGAAAAAGCTCTACATAGAAGTACAAAAACATATTAAATCGAATGATATGGTATAAGGGGGGGGGGTGCGGAAGGAATGTGGAGTACGGAGTAGGATAGTATTGTAAGAGAAGGTAGTAGAGGGTAGTGGTCATATTTGTAACGGGAGTGGCGTATAGACGAAGGAGGTCCAAGATCTGGAGAGGGGGTAAATGGACATTTGGTGACGGAACGGGTGGGTTAACGGTGGGCGACGGTGGAGTGGGTGGCGGGATTGGTGGAGAGCGAGGGGAAGGGTCACGAGGAAGGGGGTTGTCGGTACGACGCGGAGAGCGAGAAGGTTCCACGCGATATGTTCGCCGACGGAAACGGACGCCAGTAGAGATGAGATGGTCTACCTCTGCAGCGGATGGAAGGTGGAGACGAATCATATAGGTCGGGCCGTCGTTGTTAAATATGCGAAACGCCCGACGAGCTGGAACGCCTGCCAGTTGCAATTCATGAAGGAGATTACGTTCGGGAACTGCAGAGTCAATCCCACGGAGGACGCAGCTCGGAGGGTGAGTCAGTGGTCTGGCTGAGGTGGAGATGTCTTCGTTGCCATGAGAGAGAGGCGGAGCTGCGGCGGTGGTATCCATGAGGGTGGCAGGAGGCAGCTGGGGACTGGTGAGAGGCGTGGTTAAGGCGGTGGTAGGTGTAGACATGATTGGAGGGGGACTCGAAAATGAAAGTTCCAGGGTCCAAATCCCGCTGTAGTCGTTTGTTTAAGTGTAAAATTTTGAAACGGGGTACATCTGTTGTATAGAAAGGCATGTAGGTATGTGACTGCATGTCAGACGTATGCGGGAGACGTATAAACAGATACAAACAGTTTAAGTGTTTCTATCAGTGGCGTGTGGTGTGGAAAACAAGCTGTGTATTTTCAGAAATGCTTAACTTTCAGGAGCCCCAGAAAATGCAAAGACTGCAAGATGTTGAAACTTTCTATCAGTTGCTGTAGCATTACATCAAACATTTCGTAAGACTGACGTTGTACCCCTGTGGGTGAGGGACACGGATGAAGAAAACACCCACGCTATCCCCTGCTTGTTGTAAGAGGTGACTAAAAGTGGCGACCAAGGGATGATGGATCTTGAACCATGTGATTACCTGTGATTAGTACCATCACGTGAGGAACACCATGGGTCGAATTTATTTGATACCACTATATGAGGAAGCCAACGGCCGTAGCCGTGTTGAAACACCGGATCCCGTGAGATCTCCGAAGTTAAGCAACATTGGGCGTGGTCAAGATTTGGATGGATTGCCACGCGCTGTTGGTGGGTGGTAAGGGAATGGAGGAGTGGAAAGGAACTGGCCACCCTACCGCACGTAAACTCCGGCTCAGGACACTTCTGCGGAGGTTCGGACCTGCCTTCGGGCAGAATACACCCTTACCTTACCTTACTATATGAGGAACACCATGGGTCTGCGTTGCTTGTGAGTAGTACCCTTATGTAACGCCATCGATCTGTGTTACCTATGAGTGGTGCCATTATGTGCGACATTTGTACAAATAACCTTCAGAAAAAGTGGGAAATCAACGCCCAAAGACAACATAAGCCATTATAAAAGGTACGAATTTACAAATATTTGGGAATAACACTACAGACAACGGCGGCGTTCTTTGGTATACATATTCAAGAAAGAACAGCAGCAGCAATCAGAGCCTCTTACAGCATCCAAAACTTATCAAACCTATCAATTAGCACGGGGATGAGACTTTTCAAGACGACAGTGGCGCCAGTGATAACATATGGAATTGAGATCGTGTGGGAAAAGCTGAAGATCGGAGACCTGATGAGAATAGAAAGAATGAAAGCAATGTTCATGAAGAGGATTACCCGAGTTGGAAAGACAGCGCCATCCCGGATGGTATACGAAATGATGCGGGAAACGTATGTCGTGTACCGACCTCCCACGGACTCGAACCGGCGGACTGCCAGGTGGAAGGCAGCCGGGATTCGCAGCCGAGTCTAGAGCTCAAGGTGTCAGAGGAGATTTATTAGTGTTAGAATAATGATAGTCATCGACATGAGACACCTTGTAGTACTTGAGTAACTGTATAATAAGTATAATAATTATAGTTAGATTTAATAATTGGAAAGCAGAAGGAAGCTTTCAGTTAAGTATTGGAGAGCGGTTTGTGAAACGCGCTAGCTTACGAAAGCTGTTGACTACAATAGGATATTTACTGTGTGTCAACAAACAAAGTTGGTATGCGGGCCAGGCGGACCGCCTAGTGCCCGACAAAGGGACAAAGCTGAGTACACGGCCAGTCAAGGCCATTACAGATGCGCTTTAGGAAAACAAGGAAAGATGAGGACAAAGTAAGACAGCAGACAGTAGTGCCTAGGTAGCAGCACTTACTGTGACAACTATTGAGAATAGCCACTTGAGGGCGCTAGTGACTGGATGATCAGTTTAGCAATGCCTGTAAGACCCAACCCCTTGGTAGGAGGTAGGGATAGAACTTTGAGTTCAGGAGCGGAGATATAACCCCTGGCCAAGATGGCGCGGGGCCTTCTTCCAGCCAGTAGTTCGTACTTGTCAGATCGAGATTCTGTTCGAGCATAGCCAAGTGCCGTAGGGCAAGATTCAGATAGACGCGTAGTAGAACAATAGGCGCGTGGAACAAGCTCGCTCTCTCTACAGATCATTACATTCAGACTTGTAAATATACTGTACATAGTAGTTTTAGTGTCCTCAGTAATAAAGGACAGGTAAGTAATTTCATCTTTTATTTCGGGAGTTGCGGGACGAGTCATACCTACAAATTACCTCCCTATAATCCGCTCGGCAGGTCAGGTAATACTTCAACATCCAAGTGCCTGGTGACCAACCTACGAGATCGTCTCACAGGACAGGTAGGTCACGACACGTATTTCATAGAAGACATACGATCACAATTCTACCTACAATCAACGGAAGCAAGCAGGGCACTAGTAAACATCAAGGAAAGGAAGAAAAGTGAAATTGACTTCGACTTCTACGCCTCACTAGTGATGACGGACGATGGATGAACTAGAGAGTGCAACACGCCGCGCCACGTCATAACACGACTCCCCATATACGGGTTTCACCACAAGATATGCGTAAACAAGAAGTTCCATGTGCCACACGAAGATTGTAAGTGTACTTTGCGCGGACAGAAGTGTAGTAGATACATGATAACATGCAGGAAAAGAACCAGGACAATTACAGACTGAAATGTGAAATTTAATTAATGCTCAAACTTGAGTGTACATTTCTCTATTAAAAAATTATGTGCGTCATACCATGGGCCCACACTACCTGTGATTAGTACCACCATGCGAGGACTACTATAGGACAAACATCATGGTTCGGCTGTACCAGTGATTAGTACTATTATGGGGCGCCAGCGACCTGGATTTTGGACCCCATTGGACAACGAGCATCATCCCAGAAAGTACGGTATTGTAAACTGGTCCACTGATTGTTTTGGATTCATGGTCATTTATTCACCATCATTCGTTTTAGATCCTTGTCAGTGGATACATTCTGAAGTTTTAATTATCGTTTCATTTTGTTGCACCTCGTACCATTAGGGGACGATGACCTAGTTGTTAGGCCTCTTTAAACAACAAATATCATCATAATCAAGTTGCCGTTTTGTTCGTGGTTTTTACTTGGACTTCCCTTAATTTCCTCCACAATTCCTCAAATGTGTCACGTTTGTTTTGCGCAACTTTCTGACAGTCGTTGACTTTATTTTGCAATATCTCATGTCACCAGCTTTAACTTGCAGGACATCATAAAGGCTAACTGTAATAGGAAAAAATGCCAGCAAACACCTGCTACAGAGAACAGAAGCTGAAATATTTTGATGGATTCAAAATTCCTCGAGCAATTGTAAAAGTGCCTTGATTCTAATTCTCGTCAGAGTTAGAAGTATATCTGTAACTGATCCAAAAGCTCCTTCGTATGTTCCTGTATTCTTCGAACAGGACGATAAATATAATAACAGGAATTCTGTCTATCAGCTGCAGTCTGATGCATTTCGGCTGCCTTCGTGTCAATTCCTACGTTTCATTTTACTGTATCAGCAGAAATATCAAACTCCATTGAGTAATTTTGTCGGCTAAGGACTGAATGTGTCACCAGTGATCTTTTACATACCGATATCGTACGACTATTTTTCCCGTCTTCAGAAATTCTACTATCTCTGGCTGTTTTGATGTTGGGGGTCGTAAAGGTGATTATTGTTTCAAGAGGAAGTACAACCGGGCAGCAATTCTTCTTGACACTAAATGGAAGGGAGAAAATAAGGGATTCGAATAAAGAAGGTATCGGCAAAAGGAAGAGAATGGTGTTAAAATTAAAAACTCCTTAGGCCTCGCAAAATTATTTCTGTCGGTGCCGGAATAGAACGAGTGTTCCCCAAAGGAGGTCGGATAGGAAAGATGAAAGTGAGGAGACTGGCACAAGTAAGTGGAAGCGATGTCAGACTCAGTGAGCGAAACTGAGGTCACCAAGCCAAGCTCCCAAATACAGGGTCCCTGTCACTCTTTTAGTCACGGATGCATTCTACCACCCCTCACCTACAGGATGTGAAGCAAGCCCAGTCCCATCTAGGGATGTGTGTTCGCCAGTTCACGTTCCCTAGTTGGCAGTCTTTGGGATCTCCCTTCAGACGCTTCTTAGAGCAGGCAGGGGATACCATGGATATATTCTACCAGCCGCATCCATTGGGGGTCTGTCGGATATGAAAGGGCTATCTTAAGATCCGCAGCTACCGATACTTTACGATCCGCTACACTGCGCATTCACTTTCCATGACAAAAACTGTAAGGCGGCGGGAGTAAGTAAATAAATAAATGAATTAATTAGTAAATTACTTTTGTCCGCCTCTGTGGTGTAGTGGTTAGTGTGATTAGCTGCCACTCCGGAAGCCCGGGTTCGATTCCCGGCTCTGCCACGAAATTTGAAAAGTGGTACGAGGGCTGGAACGGGTCCACTCAGCCTCGGGAGGTCAAGTGAGTAGAGGTGGGTTCGATTCCCACCTCAGCCATCCTGGAAGTGGTTTTCCGTGGTTTCCCACTTCTCCTCCGGGAAAATGCCGAGATGGTACCTAACTTAAGGCCACGGCCGCTTCCTTCCCTCTTCCTTGTCTATCCCTTCCTACCTTCCCATACCCCCGCAGGTGAGGCCACCTGGGCGAGGTACTGGTCATCCTCCCCAGTTGTATCCCCCGACCCAATGTCTCACGTTCCAGGACACTGCCCTTGAGGCGGTAGAGGTGGGATCTCTCGCTGTGTCCGAGGGAAAAGCCAACCCTGGAGGGTAAGCAGATTAAGAAAGAAAGAAAGAAAGAAAGAAAGAAAGAAAGAAAGAAAGAAGAAGAAAATTACTTTTAAAAAGGTAAAAACTATTCATGAAGGCTTCATGGGTAGAATACTGTTTTATATCAATGAAACTTGAAAACATGCACATGTACTTTTTAAAAATAATGATCTTATTTAACTCCTCCCGTTCAGAGGAACGTTCACTCAAACCAAACGTCAGTTACTAGAGGATTAAGCTTGAACGTTATTGTTTTATTCATTTTACAAATTAATTACAATGTATGATTATTATTATTATTATTATTATTATTATTATTATTATTATTATTATTATTATTATTATTATTATTATTATATACGGTACTCGTATTTGCGAATAAGCTCATTATGACTACGCAGTTTACTTAGAGGCGTCTTTTTGAGTTCCTTTGTGTCCATTATTTGTTATGTAAACATGTCTGGGTGCATTCTTTTACTGTGTCCACAGAATCTCAACCTGCATTTTCTAACGTCACTGCAAATATTTGTGCATAGTTTGACTTCCTGTCTGCCTCTGAGTCGGTATTTCGATATTGTCCGTCGACGATTTTTGGACCTAGAATTTTTCTTGTGATTTTGCGTTCATTTTGCTTAGTGTTTTATTATTATTGTTTTATTCTAATAAGAGACCAAACCCCACGGCGCAACAGCGGTGGTGGGCCATGGACTACCATGCCTGCTGCTCAGCCCGAAGGTCTGCAGATTATGAGGTGTCGCGTGGTCAGCATGACGAATCCTCTCGACCATTATTCTTGGCTATCTAGGCACGGGCGGCCATCTCACTATCGGATAGCTAATAAATGTTATTTACGTACTATCTGTGTCTGACGAGAAATCGCGGCAGCTTGAAGGTACGGCACGAGTAACTGATACTACACTCTTAGCTACAAACATCAGTCGTGACAGGCGAGTGCGAACTCTCAGAATCAATACTCATTCATTATCAAACTGTTCGCTATGCAGTACCTACAGTAAGTGTGTAACGAAGGTATAGTTACACTACTACTTTGAAACTTCACGGCACTACCTCAATTCGCAAGAGTCAGCGCGGATGCAACAGATGTTTATTGTCAGGCCTTGAGACTTGAGATAAGCGCACGCGCGGAAGCAATGCTTTCCCCTCGCAACTCTTACCCCGCATCCACAAGAAGGTCAGACGACCGTAGTAGGCTGGCCGGGAATCCAACCCGAGGCCTCCGGGTAAGAGGAAAGCATGGTACCCCCACACTGCGGGGTGGTTGGATGTCACGTGACCTCCGGAGAGGCCTGGTGCAGATCTTTTGACACCCATGGGTGAGCTGTTTATGTGTGATGGTATGAGATAATAATACTGTTATTAATTTTACGCCCTATTTTTACAGTTTTCAGAGACACCGCGATGCCGGAATTTTGTCCCACAAGAGTTCTTCAACTGTAATAAAATGGGATGAAACCCGGTGACGACACATATCCCACTCCTGTCAAATAACGACAAGAGGTCCGATCAAAGCTTATTAACGTCTCCATCCGACGAATGAATTACCATCAACAGCAACATATACTCGATGCCCTCACTCTGTGGAGAGGTTTGGACTTGATTCTAGGCTTTCGGCATGCGATCTAGTGATTAGAAATAGTATACCAACACCTTTCCTACCCGACCAACATTCTGATGGTGATTTTTTTTTTTCCATCGACGGGAAACCACGGCATCGGACCATTTAGAATGTTGAACTAGTAGTATTTCTTGTAATATTTTCTTTCCGTGGAATTGCTTCTTCTATTCTTGTTGTTCTAGTTGGTATTGTTGGGTAGATAGATTTTAACTTTACTTTATTATCACTTGTAATGTTAAGCTAGTAAGCTCAACCTATGTCCGGCCACGCGATGTAGGAGGCAACGCGTCCGCCTGTCACCAGGTGGCCCCGGGTTCGATTCCCGGCCGGGTCAGGGATTTTTAATTGTAAATGATTAATATCCCTGGCCTGTGGACCGGGTGTTTGTGTCGTCCTTAACGTTCCTCTCCTCACATTCAACACTTTACACTTCCGCAATGCAGGTTCATAACTTATGGTGCAAAGTAGGAGCAAAAGATCTTTCTAGGTCGACGCCCCGAATAAATAGCATTTTTTTTAAAAAAAAGAAGCTCAATCTATAGTATTGTAAGCCGTAGTGTTAAGCACTGGAAATACTTAACTTGAATGTGAATTTAGTCCGCCTCTGTGGTGTAGTGATTAGTGTGATTAGCTGCCACCCCCGGAGGCCCGGGTTCGATTCCCGGCTCTGCCACGAAATTTGAAAAGTGGTATGAGGGCTGGAACGCGATCCACTCAGCCGCCTCGGGAGATTAACTGAGTAGAGGTGGGTTCGACTCCCACCTCAGCCAGCCTGGAAGTGGTTTTCCGTGGTTTCCCACTTCTCCTCCAGGTAAATGCCGGGATGGTACCTAACTTGAGGCCACGACCGCTTCCTTTCCTCTTCCTTGTTTATCCCTTCCAATCTTCCCATCCCCCGCAAAGCCCCTGTTCAGCATAGCAGGTGAGGCCGCCTGGGCGAGGTACTGGTCATCCTCCCCAGTTGTATCCTCTGATCCAGAGTCTGAAGCTCCAGGACACTGCCCTTGAGGCGGTCGAGGTGGGATCCCTCGCTGAGTCCGAGGGAAAAACCGACCCTGGAGGGTAAACAGATAAAGAAGAAGTTTATAAAAATATGATGTTGGATTTAGAATGTTAAACTAGTAGTATTTCTTGTAATATTGTCTTTCCATGGAATTGCTTGTTGAACTCTTGCTGTTGTTGTTGACTAATTGTGTTTTTACTTTACTTTACTATCACACTAGTCTAAGTGACCATTGCCACCGGGATATTCCCCAATTGCGATGTATTTCTTGATGACTGGGTCAGTGACTGGGTCAGGGATGGAATGAAGGAATCTTGTGGCGAGGATAGGAACTATGCCGGCTGCCGAAGCCTGTCGCACTCCTCTGGGGGCAATGATTAATGACTGACAGATGAAATGAAATAATAGTGGATAGTGTTGCTGGAATTACAGATGACAGGGAAAACCGGAGTACCCGTAGAAAAACCTGTCACGCCTCCGCTTTGTCCAGCAAAAATCTCACATGGAGTGACCGGGATTTGAACCACGGAACTCAGTGGCGAGAGGCCGATGCGCTGCCACCTGAGCCACGCAGGCTTCAATAATAATAATAATAATAATAATAATAATAATAATAATAATAATAATAATAATAATAATAATAATAATAATAATAATAATAATAATAATAAAGTCTTTGTGCTTTAAAGATCATAACCGCCAGGTGGGCTCTTAACAACTGTGACCACGACAGAAATACACGTATGCGCTGATACCCCTGTCGTTTGTCACCTTTGATCAAGTAGGTCATCCGAAAAAAGAAATCAGATATATTCTGCGTTATTACATGAATAAATAAAAACTGCAGCACCGTCAAAATCCTTTCATCATCCAGCTCTCTTTACATCACTAGAGAGAAACCACGCGGTAACTGTTACAGATCGCCGGAACATGTGCGTGTGGGCGCGTTCATGCAATGCCCCGAGCAACAGACCTCGCTTTCATCTTTCCCATTGGAACTTGCGTGCTCGATATGAGATACGTGGTCGAAGAATGCAATATTCATTCACTAAATGGGGCTCAAAAAGGGAAGTTTGGTCGAAAAACGGAATGGGTGAGGAATCGATTCCACTTTTTGGTCAAATTAAACTGAGATAGCCATCATGTAGCTTATAGGGCTACGCAGTCACATCGAAAAGTGGAAAGAAGGGAAAAGAATGAACGAATTTCTATGGCGCTATTGGAGGTTGAAGTTCTAAATGAGTTTTAGAAGAAAAGGAAAGGATTGAAATTGAAAGACTTCCTAGGCGTGGCTAGCCTCAGGAGCTCATGGCTGGGTGGTTAGCTATTGGCCTTCACTCATCAAGGCCCGAGGTTCGAATCTCGACTGGGAACAGATATATTTCACCTTAAACGGTTATTTTGCATGGCTTAGAGACTGAGGTTTTGTGCTGACCCCAACATTCCTGCAACTTAGATAGGCCTACCAAGCACAACGCTATCCTCCATCACATAAACATTCTGTTTGCAGGGGCGTAGCGAGGATTTCTGCTTAGAGGAAGCTGTCGTATCGTGCCAAGGTATTAACCATCTAAACATAGATATCTCGGTTCTAAGATACACTACTTTCTCCATGGCCCCTAAAAGCAAGTTTCTGTTCAAAGACACATGACTTTCCTGTTCTGTTTAATAGTTTCATTGTGCTTTTCCATAGCTATTTCATGCTGTTCGCAACAAAATTCTATTCGCCTTCTTTTCTTCAGATAACTGAAGATTCTTTTTAGATTTTTGTCTTTTATCTGGTTTGTAAATGTTGTTCAAATCGTCGTACCTGTGCGTGTTCCATACGTTCCTTTCTTTCGGAAAATAAAAGGCAGGGCCAACAATACATTCTATTTAATTGTCTACAGCCATGGTGTAGAGTCATAAATACGCTCATTGAAATGCTGAGTAAATGCCTTTGTTTTTATTAGCTTTGGTGGAACAATTTCAACAACGTCTAATTTCTCATGAAAGAGTAACAAAAAGAAAGGAGCCTTAAGTAGTTTTCAATTGAACACTAACAACTACTTCCTGTAATCCTTGCACCACAGTCCGTACTTCCGTCACTTTTGACTGCTGTCATCAAGTCTTTCATGTTGGGTTCAGTGGGATATGAGTTCGCCAGTTCGCAGCGCACTGGAAGTCTCGAATGTACGGTATAATAATTCATCTCTAGCGCAAGATAGAATTCACTTCACCGATATACATACTGTGATGAAAATCCACAGCCTGTTTTCAGTCATTCGACCGGGTCAGGAATGGAATGAATGAAGCCGCATCTAGCGGCGAGGATAGGAATTGTGCCGGCTGTCGAAGCCAGTCGCACTCTTCTGGGGCAATGATAAAAGCGATATAAGATACATAATACCATACACTAATTAAATATACTACTGACTTTGAGAATGCACCTAATGAAAGACTAAACATCAATTCGGAAGGTAACTTTACTATACGTTCGTACTACTTGGTGATGTTGCCTGTAACTTCAAAACCACATCCATGGGGCTCGGCAGTTCCTACATCCTACCACCCGACGGCCGACCGTGTAATGGGAGGTTGAGAGTTTGTGCGCTAGCCGTCATACGGATTTACTAGAGAAAGTTAAACGAAATTGTAATATAGCATAGAAATTCTAAATCAATAAATTCATCAAGTACTTAAAATTTAAACGAAAGCGGTGCTTCCAACACATCCATAAACATTACGCGCCTGTCCGTTTCCTATAAAGGGCAGACGCCGCTCACACTCGGCTACACCGGACTAACAATAGCCACAGAGTGCGACAAGACTCCCTTAGCCTCACACACCTGATACAGTCGGAGTCGGAAGAGAACAAGAGTTGATCAAGCTAGGTTTAACAATTCCGAATTTCGCCGGGGCAGTCCCGTATTTCGGAACTTTTTAAACTGCCCAGCAAATAAGTTTTTAGTTAATCACAATTTATTGTTATCTTCGTTTGTCTGTTTCTTACTTAGAATCTTTCTTTTTTTTTTTTTTTTTTTTTTTTGCTTTACATCGCACTGACACAGATAGGTCTCATGGCGACGATGAGAGAGGAATGGGAAGGATGCGGCCGTGGCCTTAATTAAGGTACAGCCCCAGCATTTGCCTGGTGTGAAAATGGGAAACCACGGAAAACCATCTTCAGGGCTGCCGACAGTGGGGTTCGAACCCACTATCTCCCGGGTACGAGCTCACAGGTTCGCGCTCCTAACCGCACGGCCAACTCGCCTGGTACTTAGAATTATTAGTATGGCGTATGGCGTCCCGAGAGGACTGGTGCAGGTCTTTCGAGTTGACATCGATGGGCAACCTGCGCGTCAGATGAAATCTAATGCTGAGAAGAGCGCGCACACACACACCCAATCTCCGAACCAGAGAAGTGAACCAAAGGTTTAAATCATCAACCGAGCCGGTAATCCAACCCGGGATTCCTTGGACCAAAGGCCAGCATGACAATAATTAATCCACGGGTTTACTTCGATGGTTTCGGTTGCCCGTGCTACGTCTAGATCAGGAAACTTACCACCTGGTTATACCATCACGCCGAAAATATTGTGTTGGCAGCATTGCTTAATACAGGGGTGCTGTTTGCGTTCGCTACATTGACATTCACATCAATCAATCAATCAATCAATCAATCAATCAATCAATCAATCAATCAATCAATCAATCAATCAATCAATCAATCAATCAATCAATCAATCAATCAATCAATAAGCGTGCATTCGGAAGATAGTGGTTTCGAATCCTACTGTCGGCAGCCCTGAAGATAGTTTCCCGTGCTTTCCAGTTTTCACACCAGACAAATGCTGGGGCTGTACCTTAATTAAGGCTACGACCGCTTCCTTCCCGCTTCTAACCCTTTTCTGTACTGTCGTGTATCGGTGCGACGTAAATCAATCAATCAATCAATCAATCAATCAATCAATCAATCAATCAATCAATCAATCAATCAATCAATCAATCAATCAATCAATCAATCAATCAATCAATCAATCAATCAATCAATCAATCAATCAATCAATCAATCAATCAATCAATCAATCAATCAATCAATCAATCAATCAATCAATCAATCAATCACCACTGGTCTGCATGTAGGGCTGTCACATAGATGGCAGATCCCCTACCAACTGTTTACCTAGACTACTTCAGTGAATGCTATAACTTTGTCAAAATTGACGCTAGAAGTGATTATGATGGTTAAACGTTCAAGTGAAATTGTTGCTAACAAGAGGGACACGAAATCAGTAAGTGCCTGTAAAACTAAGAAACGTTTATGTGCTTATTCTCAGTGGGAACTGACAACAACATTCTTGGCACCATGTCCAAGTAACCAGAGCAAGGTACAGTTTATAATAAGACATTTAGTGTTGGTCATGGAGGCTTCAACCTTTTAATTACTAAGCACGTCCCGGTACGTTAGCTACGCATGTTCTATACTGGTACGTTTCGGAGGTTCTTGCCTCCGTTACTATGCACGCACATGTAGAATCCCTTCTACAATACGACATGTGGTGACATCTGTCTTTCTGCAATTGAATTATGCCCCGAGTGGAAGTTATTCATCAATACAGACTGAGCAATATTTTGGGCTGTTTTTGTGACTAATCTCAAGTGTCGTGTTTTGTAAACGATAATGGAGAGATCAATCAATCAATCAATCAATCAATCAATCAATCAATCAATCAATCAATCAATCAATCAATCAATCAATCAATCAATCAATCAATCAATCAATAAATCAATCAATCAATCAATCAATCAATCATAATTGATATGCATTTAAGACTGTCGCCCAGGTGGCAGATTCCCTATAAGTTGTTTAACCTAGTCTTTTTTTAAATGCCTTGAACGAACTTGCAAATTTATCGAACATTTCCCGTGATAAATTATTCCAATCCTTAATTCCTCTTCCTATAAATAAAATATTTGCCCCACTCAAGCTTATCAGTACCACTCCTCACCATCTCTCCGCTGACAGCTCGTAACATACCGCTTATAGTCGAGCAAGTCTTCCCAGCCTAAGCTTCGTAACATTTTCGTAAATCTATTCTTTTGTTGGACATCACCCATAACAAATCGTGCCGCTGTTCATTAGATTTTTTTCCACTTCTCTAATCAATTAACCCTGGTGAGGTTCCATTACACTGGAACCATACTCTAATTGTGGTGTTATCAGAGATATAAATGCCCTCCCCTTTACATCCTTAACAACAATCTCCAAATACCCTCATAACCAAGTTCAGAGATATGTACCCTTTATTTACTATCCCGTTTATGTGATTACCCCAATGCAGATTTTCTCTTATAATAACACCTGGATACTTACAGTGATCCCCATGAGGAACTTTCACTCCATCAATGCAGTAAATAAAACTGACGGGACTTTCCCTCCTTGAATTTCCACCACGTTTAATATCGTTGTTGTTGTTTGAGTCATCAGTCCATAGACTGGTTTGATGCAGCTCTCCATGCCACCCTACCCTGTGCTAACCTTTTCATTTCTACGTAACTATTTCATCCTACATCTGCTCTAATCTGTTTGTCATATTCATACCTTGGTCTACCCCTACCGTTCTTACCACCTACACTTCCTTCAAAAACCAATTGAACAAGTCCTGGGTGTCTTAGGATGTGTCCTATCATTCTATCTCTTCTTCTCGTCAAATTTAGCCAAATCGATCTCCTCTCACCAATTCGATTCAGTATCTCTTCATTCGTGATTCGATCTATCCATCTCACCTTCAGCATTCTTCTGTAACACCACATTTCAAAAGCTTCTATTCTCTTTCTTTCTGAGCTAGTTATCGTCCATGTTTCACTTCCATACAATGCCACGCTCCACACGAAAGTCTTCAAAAACATCTTTCTAATTCCGATATCAATGTTTGAAGTGAGCAAATTTCTTTTCTTAAGAAAGCTCTTTCTTGCTTATGCTAGTCTGCATTTTATGTCCTCCTTACTTCTGCCATCGTTAGTTATTTTACTACCCAAGTAACAATATTCATCTACTTCCTTTAAGACTTCTTTTCCTAATCTAATATTTCCTACATCACCTGCCTTCGTTCGACTGCACTCCATTACTTTTGTTTTGGACTTATTTATTTTCATCTTGTACTCCTTACCCAAGACTTCATCCATACCATTCAGCAACTTCTCGAGATCTTCTGCAGTCTCAGATAAAATAACAATATCATCATAGCATTTATAACGCGAGTTAAAAATAATGTATTATGTACTGTAAGTGGTATGATATCTTGATGATCTATGTATTAAGGTGTAAGCTATTAATATAACATTTGATTAGCTGAAATGAGGAATTCCTGCTTAGGATCACTCATTTTGTCATGCCATGGACAGCCCATGTAACAAACGCTGGCGTGCAGCGATGTCTTGAAGACTTAATTGATCAACTAACAAAGTTTCATTGCAGTCAATACCCTGGATAGATCACGTTCCGTTTAAAACTGCAGCAAGTAATTTAATATTTTTCTGTACGGTGCGTAAACATTATTTTACTGTAGAATGACTATTGCCATCAAGTTTACGATGTCTTAATTCATCATCTTACCAAGTCTTACTGCAATCGTCAACCGAAGCAGTTTTCTGGTCAGTTGAGAGCTATAGACCTAAGTTACCACACCAGGCGGAGAAACTGCAGCGAGAACTTACTCAAGTAGAACATTAGCTTATACAGGATGAAGGTATGAGTGTTCTTGTACGTCTCAACAACCTACGTAACCTGTCCTTCCTATCTGAAGTAATCTTCAGCCGGAACACGCTCTGTCAGCAAGCAACGGATACTTTCTTATGACGTGAAATGTCGCTTAAATTAGGTTTTCCGGCGAAAAATCGACGTGACGCTTTACGTCAAACACAAAAATATTATAACAAGGGCTCAAAAAATTATTCCGACCTAGGCATCATCATATGTGATATGACGCAAACACAGAGCTGTTGAAAGTGAGTTTTATGTCTGTTTTTCTATATTTTTGTCTATTTAGTTCTTCTTTCCCTACATCTAACCTCGTTTTAATATTCATCTTAGTATTTTTTGTTTTCCTTCTAGATTTCATATCGTGCAACATGACCACACGGCACTTCATTTCCACTCAATGATCTGTTCACAGGGTCCCGGGTTCGATTCCCGGCCGGGCCGGGATTTTAACCTTAATTGGTTAATTCCAATGGCTCGGGGGCTGGGTGTGTGTGGCGTATTCAACATTAGAAATCATCCTAGGTAGGACCCTCATCTTCACAGACATGCAGGTCGGCTAATAGGCCGTCTACTAGAAAAAGACCTGCACCAGGCCTCTCCGGAGGCCATACGCAATTATTATCTGTTCTGGAATAGAAAACTCCAACATTCTAGAAGTTTTTATATGAAATGGAACAACAAACTTAATGAATTAACTGTCAATATTTTTACGTGAAACAAATTTTAACGAAGAGAAGAAAATTTTAATTACGTCATCATTGTTATTTATTACGTAGAACTGTTCAATGTCAGACTCATTCAGACTTCAGCATACTACATCATGCGACTCTTTCATCTAATGGTGTTTAAAAATGCACCTGCTTTAATTTAAAAGTATATCATGTGAATGTAAATTAATTTTACTCATGTTTTGCAAACTTTCAATGCATTAATTGTAAAGGTTATTTCTAGACAGCTTCCGGGCTGAGTGGCTCAGACGCTTGAAGCGCTGGCCTTCTGACCCCAAATTGGCAGGTTCGATCCTGGCTTAGTCCGGTGGTATTTGAAGGTAGATTTATTGGCACGTAAAAGAACTCCTGCGGGACTAAATTCAGGCACCTCGGTGTCTCCGTAAGAGTAGTTAGTGGGATGTAAAGCAAATAACATTAAATTATTATTATTATTAATTAATAATTAATAATAACTACTGCGGTACGAAATTCCGGCACCCTGGCGTCTGTTAAGAACGGAGAGACGTTAAACAACTTATTAATAATAACAACAATAATAATAATAATTTAATGTTATTTGCTTTACGTCCCACTAACTACTTTTTAAGGTTTTCGGAAACGCCGAGGTGCCGGAATTTAGTCCCGCAGGTGTTTTTTAACGTGCCAGTAAATCTACCGACACGCTGAGACGGGACTGTCGTATTTGAGCACCTTCAAATACCACCGGACTGAGCCAGGATCGAACCTGCCAAGTTGGGGTTAGAAGGCCAGCGCCTTAACCATCTCAGCCACTCATCCCGGCATTATTATTATTATTATTATTATATTATTATTATTATTATTATTATTATTATTATTATTATTATTATTTTATTTGTATACAGCTGAAGATGGCCTAATGAGCCCGAAACATGTACTCTTGTTCTAATATGTTTTTTCAAATTTCGAATTGTAAATAAAGTTGTAGGTATTGACTAGGTGGAACCAATATACTGGTGTTTCAATTTATATAACATAATATATTCATTACGGATCCAAAATGAAATTTATTTCATGCTACATGTTCTGGATTTAAAATAGTTACTGGTAGAAAAAATATCAGCTATCCCTCAAAGATTACAGCAAATGATGACAATACAGGGTGCATCTGAGATTATGTTACAAACTTTCGGGGATGATGGAGGACGGCAAATTGATCAGTTTGAGATGAGGAACCGTAGTCAGGAAACGTTCAAGTCAAAAGTTATTAATAATCCAAGCTGTTTAATGTCTCTCCGTTCTTAACAGACGCCGGGGTGCCGGAATTTCGTACCGCAGTAGTTATCTAACGTTCCGGAAGTCAACGACATGGGGTTGTCAACTTTAAACACCCCTAAAAACCACCGGCCTCAGTCGGGTTTGAACCCGTTAACTTGGGGTTAGTAGACCAACGCCGTGTCCGCTACACCACTGCGGCCGGCAGTCAGAAGTTAAGTTATTTCTTCTTGTGGCACAATGTTAAAAACCTTGGTATGAGACACTTGTCGAGACTGAAGAAGATCTCTTGATAAGAATTCTCGATGCCTGCGACGCTGTTCAAAGTGCACCGTGAATATTCGAACGGGTACGACAGAAATTCGTGAGACGATGCCATGCCTGCATTGACGCAGGGGGACGCCATTTCAAACATTTGTTGTAAATGGAGCGTCTTGTGAAACTTGTGCAAGTAAACGGACTTACATGAGTAGAATTTTGCTTAACTTTTGACTCGATCGTTTACGGACAACGGTTGCATATCTCAAACTGATCCATTTGCCAAACTCCATCATTCCTGAAAGTTTGTAGCATCATCACGGTTACACCCTGTATGAGTGAAATTTTACAATGCAGCAGTGTGTGTTTTATGTCCATGCACCTATCTTGTAGTTTTCGCACTGAATTACGGTACCAATTTTGTACTGTTTTGGATGAATACAAATTATTTTATGATGGACTATTCATGTTAATAGAAATTAAATTTTTAATACTGTCTGACCCCATTAATGACCTAAAATTGTTCTTGATTAGGTTCTTTAAACTAAACCCTCTGTCACAAGAAATACTTAATGCAAATAAGACTGACTCAATACCAATCAACTTGCCTAAAATAGGAAATCTGTCTTCCTGTGACGCAACTTAGTTCTAAAGCTCGTTTAACTTCCTCCCCTTGCGAAGCACTTTGAATTCATATCGTGCGTGTAATGTACCTTGCATCATTTTTCAAAATCCATGGAAGAATCCATAAGTTGGTTCTTAAAATGCTGCGTCAATGTTTCCATTTCCTTTTTTTCCAAATTCTCTAGTTCCTTCCCTTCTGATCAGGTGAAAGTATCAAATACCCTAATGCACATTTAAACGTTATGCTCACTCTACGGAAACCTTTCCTCTAGGTGTTTTGCTCCATGCTGCACCGAAGCTTCTTTGTCAGCTTGAAGAGAAGAACTGGTACTACTTTTCTTCCCTTCTAATTACAAAGTCGTAACTCAACAGAATCAAAGATATTTGACATTCAAGGTAAACCTGAAACAGTGAACTTCCTCCGCTAACGAATTTATTATTTTGTTTAATCCATCCACATAAAAATGAGATCTACTGCCACCTGAAAATTAGCAATAGCAAAATAAGGAAAACCTAGGCGCTCGACCCGTCTTTCCAGTCACCACAGCGTCCCGGCGCCTCGAAGTTTCGAGCCCTGATTATATAATAGATTAGAATAGAACATAATATTCCCATACTCTAGTTCCGAATTGCCTGAAAGTGGGCAGGGAAAATTCGTTTATTGCAGTTCATTAAATTCGGCACATGCATTACATTCTCCTACTTACAATGTATTGTCCATTACTATACTAAATATTATGTATTGTATCCTAGACATTATCAATATTATACAGAGAGCATTCCTTCATTGTAAGTCATTAAATTTGTCGGAAATCACCCAAAACAAATCGTGATCCTTTCCTTTGGATCTGTTCCAGTTCTCGCAGGTTACCTAATTTATAAGTTCTAATCCGAGCGTACTGTATCTCAAATTTTTTAATTTATTCATTCTGATACCAATATGTGTTTTACAAAACACACAGAGTATCTTACAAATATTTCATTAATCACAGCAAATAATAGCATACAGTTTACATTTCTTCGTAAAAACTCACACGTTTCGGTCGGCAGAGGTTCGATTAACAGAGGTTTTATTGTACAAGGCTCAGGGGCAAAAGCAGGGAACGGCGGGGGATTACTGGGGTTAGAACAGCCCCATGGAATTTTTACAAAAAGAAAATAAACAAAAACTGACAATAAACAATAAACTAAATAAACAATCAAAGTCATAATTGTAGAACCAACAGATATATAACTCATTTTTGTCAGTGTCCTTATAATGACAAGTCATGCATGCACCTTCATTGTGTTCTACCATCATTTTGTAACTTCAAATTCTCAGCCCCCATCCTGGCTACGCTACTGGCAAGGCTATTTTGATTTTTCAATAATTAACAATTTCAAAATGGCAACCATTAATCCACATCAATATGTAAGAAAAGACCGCGAGTTTGTTTGTATGTAACGGATACTCTCAGAAACTACCGGACCCATTTTGAAATTTCGCTCACCATGTGAAAGATAATATCATTCCAGGTAACACAGAAGCATTCCGGAACATTAAAAGGTTCCCGCGAGAACCGCGATTGAAAGAAAAAACAACGGTACTAAGAAATCTGGAAGTTCGTATGTTTGCCTGTCTGCGTTTTTTCACGTAAAAAGTTCTTGACTGATGGAGCTCAAATTTGGGAAACTTCTAGCCGATACCTTTGGTTTCTGCCTGCTGTCATTTCTTGATGGATACAGTACTTTTGCATCCATCTCTTGGCACAGGCCAGAGTAAAGTGTAGCTTCCACCGAAGTCCCAGTCAACATATGTGACAAATATGGAAGCTGCTGGGGTATGGGTAGTGCTGAGCCATGACATTCAGAGCACGACTAGTGTTATGAAAGGTACTGCTCATAGGGTCAGTCGTGCTACAATAGTACTTTCTGACCCAGTGAGGAAAGCAATGGCAAACTACCTCACTCCTCATCTTGCCTAGTATGCCTCATTTTGGTGCTACCATTGGTTTTGGGGGTTTCCTTATAACCGCATAACCTTAGGTGATGCTATTTGAGGATCCAACCAGCCTCTGGGCTGATGACCTAACAGACAGACAGACACCTTTGGTTAACACACAGGTTGCTTACTATCACACTGCATTTTAAGTGGGATACGGAGCGAAAGAAAATCTGAAGCAATGCAGAGGGAACCGTACGCTTGGGACCCTTAAAAGTGAAAACACTACCTAAACAGTGAATCCTATTGAACAATGGAGCACACCAAGTGTACTTGAAATTCCATTTCCCAGAAAATAATGAATAGAAATTTTTCTTCGTATATCTAATAATTTTCGAGAAACAAAATATAAGCCGTGATCTAAAAGTTACCGTTTGAGATCGTTGCGGCAGCGGACTTGCAACGCAGCGCGCCTCCGATGCGGTATATAAGCACGTACATGTAGGCAAAGGGATTAGTGTGGCAATCGTGTTGTGCCGAGGTGCATGCGTTAAATGCGGTCACGTGAACTATGGCGACGTTATTACCAAATGCGTCCAAACAGGACCAACGTGCTGTTATTCTGTTCTTGGCTGCCAGTGGGCATCCATCGGAGAATGAAGGTTGTGTATGGGACAGCACGTCTGTCGAAAACCACCGTTGTGGAATAGTGCACCAAGTTCCGTGCGTGTCGTCTTTCGACACAAGACGCCGGTCAAGCAGAAGGTACGCCAAGTCAAGTGGGGCACACTCGAGCACCCGCCCTATAGTTCTGATCTCTCTCCATGATATTATTACGCCTTCGGTCCCGTCAAAAAGGCCTTGAAGGGTCGACGCTTCCTGTCAGATGAGGATGTGCAGTAGGCGGTTACGGACTTCTTCACGCAGCAGGACGCGGTGCTTTAACACACGGGGATCTTCAACCTGGTGCGTCGGTGCGATGAGTGCCTCAACGTTTACGGTAATTTTGCCTGATTGGCATCCCTATTCAGGACTGTACGGCCGTCGAACGGGACATTTTTGACCGTCCCTAATATTTTGCTGTGTCTTGGCAGATATGACGTGCATATGGCCCTGAGGTTCACTCAGCCTACATCAAAAATGAGTAGCAGGTTAATTCCTGGGGGCAAAGGTGGCCGGGCGTAGAGCTAACCAATCTACCCCATCACGTGCCGAGGTTAACAACGGCGGAAGCTTTTAACTTCCACTCCTCCAAGGGCCTTCATGCCCTGTACGGAGGTGACTTTGCTTTGCTTTTGCTTGGCGGATATTCTATCACTTGTCTCTTGGCAGGGTTTCTTTCACGTGAAAAATACTTGACGGACCGTGCTCAAATTTGGCAAGCATATACCTGGTTAACATATAGCCTACCTGCTATTACAGTTTATCTTAAGACGGCCCAGTAGGAAAATAAAATGTGAAGCAAGTAATAGGAAAAGTACTCCTGAGACCCTTTAAACTGAATACCCGCCCTAAAAGGTAAGTATTGTTAAATATTGTAGTGAGTATACATAAAATTCGATTTCTTACACACACAAAAAATGTAAAAATTTCCTTCCTAATTCTAACAGTGTTCCAGAAAAGAGATGCTATCCTGTGTTATACTATCACCCTATCTCTTGAGCGGGCTTTGTAGCGACAGAAAATGTGAAGCAGTCGGAGGAAACCATACGCCTGGAACCCTTAAAAGTGAATAAGCTGCCTGAACGGTTAGTCCTATAAAACATTGGAGCATAGAAGCTATTAAAATTCGATTTGCCAGGAAAATGTTTATATGAATTTTCCTTGTAACTCTAATCTTTTCCGAGAAAAGAATGCCTTTCTGTGTTTGGGCGTATGCTTTTGAGGGTTGGACTGTGATGTCCTTATTTTGAACCAATAAAATAAGCCACAAAATGATGGAAGCTGCGCAATTTAATTCAAGAACCGTTGCACATTCGTGAGTGATTCACGGTGACCAATCATGCCTTTTCTCTACTTTTGGCAGTAACCAAGTTCAAACCTTGTAATTGACTCCGCTTCAATTTGAGGACCGTACACAAGCGCCACGTGCGAGTCTATCTTTACGTCGCACCGACACAGATAGGTCCTATGGCGACCATGGGTGAAGAAAGGGCTGCGAGTGGGGAGGAGGTGGCCGTGGCCTTAATTAAAGTACAGCACCAGCATTTGTCTGGTGTGAAATATCTCATTTTAAATGCCTTTGATTGGCAAGGAATATGAATAGATTAAATCAAATGACAAAACAAAAACCACACACAGTGAGTTGGCCGTGCGGTAAGGGTCGCGCAGCTTGAGCTTGCATTCAGGAGATAGTCGGTTCGAATCCCACTGTCGACAGCCCTGAAGATGGTTTCCCGTGATTTCCCATTTTCACACCAGACAAATGCTTGGGGCTGTACCATAATTAAGGCTACGCCCGCTTCCTTTCCACACCTAGCCCTTTCCTATCCCATCGTCGGCAGAAGTCCTATCTCTGTCGGTGCGACATAAAGCAAATTGTAAAAAAATAAAAACAGAAATACACTCGCTTAGCTGTCATGGCTTGGAGGTTCACTGTAAGATACTGCAGTAATATAATATAATATAATATAATATAATATAATATAATATAATATAATATAATATAATATAATATAATATAATATAATATAATATAATATAATATAATATAAGAGTTTTGTCTGTACATTGCTCAGAATTTGAAAAGAATGGTATTTCTGTATCGGTCATGTCCACTTTAACAAGGAAATGCAGTTTTTGCTTCTCCGTAATTTCTGTCTGTCTGTCTGTCTGTCTGTCTGTCTGTCTGTCTGTCTGTCTGTCTGTCTGTCTGTATGTATGTATGTATGTATGTATGTATGTATGTATGTATGTATGTATGTACACGCATCACGAGAAAACGGGTGAAGAGAATTTAATGAAAATCGGTATGTAAAGTCGGGGTATGAACCACTACAATCTAGGCTATAAATCATTTTATTAACGTTGAGTGAAATGCTAGTTTAGGGGAAGGCCTAAAATTTAATTCTCAAATATTTATATTATTAGTGGTCTTATCGATAAATAATACATAACTAAAGTTATATAGAATTAAATTTCTGATCAGTTATGTCTTATACATTTTTACCGTACCGGCTATGATAACACAGATGTTCATGAATTTGTATTTCGGTTGCTAAGTCCGTCAACATCGAGCCACAAGAAAAATGGGTTAACATAATTTAATGAAAATCGGTATAGGCCTATAGAGTCGGGGAATAAGAAAATAAGTCTAGGCTATAAACAATTTTATTCATCCTGGATGAAATTGTAGTTTAGGGGTAGGCGCCTAAAATTTAATTTTTAAATACCTATGTTATTGGTCCTATCGAAAATTACTACATAAAAATTTTTTTTAGAGAATAGAATTTCAGACCATTTGTGTTTTATTCAGTTTTACCGTACCGACTATGATAAGAGTGGTACCGGTACATTAGAGTCGGAAGAAAACTAAATATGAAAGCCTACAACATCGAAAGTGCATAACAGTGAGCAACAATAACATTACATTGACCACTGTTTGTTGTGACGCTCTTTGTCTCTTATACACTGACTGAGCACATGTCATGGGATAGCAGAGCACTGATGCGCAGGTGTATTGTCTGCGCACCACACGCCCCTGTGCCAGCGGCAGTTGTGTAGGAGACCATGTGACCAGTGGCTGTGCATGTGACAGGTGTAACATGGAACGTCGTCGTGAGCTGACACCTTTCGAACGGGCTATGGTGGTCGGTGCCCGACGGATGGGAAGTGCGATTTCGGAAGTTGTGCGGGAATTCGGCTTCACACGATCACCCCTCTCCAGGGTGCATCGTGAATGGTTGAATGGGGGTGTCGCCGTCCACAACAGACGAACGACCGGCTATCCAGCCACCCTCGATGACCGTGACCGGCGACATCTGAGACGGATTATCAATAGTGACAGACGGGGAACCGTGCAACAAATCACGGCTCAATTGAACACAGGCCGTGCTAGACACGTCTCCCAGTGGACAATCCGTAGGAACATGGGTTCTACGGGGAATGGGAGCCAGCGCCGCACACGGGTGCCACTCGGTGCCACTGTTAACCCAACGTCATCGGGCACAACGACGCGCATTTGTCGCCACTCATCAGGGATGGACACTGGAACAATGGCGTCCACATGAAGCAATGGATCCCGCCTGCCTTGAAGGTGTGGTCCAGGGCGCTGGTGTCTCTGTTATGGTCTGGGGTGCATTTTCATGGTATGGAATGGGCCCCCTAGTTGTTCTGGAAGAGACTTTGAATGGTGTTAGTATGTTGAGATGCTCAGAGACCATCTCCACCCATTTTTAGAATTCCAGCGCCAAGACGGTTCTGCGGTGTTTCAAGATGATAACGCGCCGCCAAATCGCTCCCACGTCGCCGAAGAATGGTTCCAGGAACATGCAGTGGAGATCCAACGACTGCCATGGCCACCCAGGAGCCCCGATATGAACCCTATCGAGCATATCTGGGATGTCCTGGAATGCAGACTCCGTGCCATGAATCCTGCACCCACGAACAGACTAGCATTGGCGGCCGCTCTGCAAACGGTTTGGTGTTAGCTGCGTCCAGAGGACTACCAGGGACTTGTCGACTCACTTCCACGGCGTCTCACTGCAGTTCGCAGGGCCAGAGGAGGCCTCACATGCTATTAGGTGACTCTCCCATGACATTTGCTAAGTCAGTGTACTTCCACTCAGCTCCGATAGATGGGATTACTGCTGTGTACCAAGTATAACAGTCTGACTGAATATTGGCGGGAAATGGCTGGGGAGTTAGAAAACTTTCTTCTTTATCATGCCATTCAACTGGTTCATACATTTCCTGATACTGCTGGTACGTAACACGCTGGTTCATCGTAGTATTCCAGCTATTCGATCCCTACTCTGACGCACTGATTGGATTGATCAGTGTGCACAATTAACGGAATAATGGCAGACGCTCACTTATGACCTGGTCTAGAATTACAATTTAGGCCTATTCCAAATTATAGCACCACAATTCACTAAATAACTCAAAATTCAACTCGGAAAAGGGCCCGTTTCTTAATAAAAGCTTCTTCATCTTCACTTTTATTAAATTCTACATTCATTTTATTTCAAATCAGCAGTGAAGAGGGGGTTTCTGCTCTTGCTTGGAGGAAAAATTTGCCTCCAAGTCAGATAGATTTTTCCGCCGCCGGTGTATTGTAATTAGATTTTCTGACTCATCGGGTACTCCTAGGAAACACATTAGTAAAATGACATAGTTTTTGCTCCGGGACTCTCTACTATTCGACTCTCCTCCCGCCAAAAAAGACGAAGAGTTGTTCACGGATGACGGCTATCTGCGGCTTGGTCATTCCAGCTCTGGAACTTTGGACTGTCAGATCGGCAGCGTTCATTAAAAGTGAAAAAATGTGTGGTTTTTCTTTTGATCGACTATTTCATATGAAAGCATTGCTTTTAATCGCACCATTTCTACTGACGTCATTGTAATGACCTATGTTCATTTCAGTTGGGAAAACCACTTAGACAGTCTTTCTGAGGATGTAAAAAGGCAGGTGGAGTGTGAGTGTCTGACATTATAATGAAAACTCCCCAACCTGATTGTGACTGATGGTAGGCAAGCGGGCCTACCCTCACAATGAAAACGCCCTAACCCAGTTTTCATATGAGGAAAGACGTTTGGCGAATTCCCCGTCGCGTTTCTAGGGTAACGTTAAGAGCTATGCAATTTTTTTTTTTTTTTTTTTTGCTAGGGGCTTTACGTTGCTCCGACACAGATAGGTCTTATGGCGACGATGGGGTAGGAAAGGCCTAGGAGTTGGAAGGAAGCGGCCGTGGCCTTAATTAAGGTACAGCCCCAGCATTTGCCTGGTGTGAAAAGCTATGCAATTTAATACAATCTTACAACGTGTACACTATCTAACCTAGAATTCTGTATACAAGGTAGAATTCCGTAGCGAAGCACGGGTAAATCAGCTAGTAATATAATATAATATAATATAATATAATATAATATAATATAATATAATATAATATAATATAATATAATATAATTAGCAGGTGCCCGCGGCTTCGCCCGCATTTATTAATTCAACCGCGTTAGATTAAAACGTTTAATTAAAACCAAAAGAAAAACTATATCATCATACATAGTTCTCGCTTTTAATATTGGTCTTTTTCTATTATTTTAATATTTCACCCCATTTCAAACCCCGTCCGTAGAGGTGTCTTACCCTACAGTTTTGTTTCCCAAACAGTAAGTCATATGAGTATCATGTGTGATTGAGAGCTATGCTGGAATATGCACACGTATATCCATCATCTCGGTCAGTTTGGACATTTCTTTCACCCCTTCTAACCCCCATCCCAACTGGGAATGAACTTTGGCTCAAACGGCATCCAGATTGTCACGGTTCATCTCAGCTACCTCAAAAACTATGAACTCGCCACTAATATCGGTCATTTTTCGGATTTTGACATTTCACCCCTTCCTTTAGGGGTGCTAGGGATTTCTTGCCCCTACAATATTTTTTCCAGATATTAAGATATGTGTATCTAGTGTGGTTGAAAGCTATGCTGAAACATACACACATTCACTCGTAATCTCTGTCATTTTCGACATTTTCTTTCTTCACTCCTTCTCACCCCCTGTGCCATGGAGACTGAACTTGGACATTTCATTTGTATATACCGTTTATAGAAGAAGAAGAAGAAGAAGAAGAAGAAGAAGAAGTAAAAGAAGATAACTTTTAAGAAACACATCATAATCTTAACATACTGTTGGTTAGGCAACCCGCTGATCAGACTTGTTACGCGGTTTACTTACATTACCCTAAAATAATTTTTTTTTCACCCTTCTCACCCCGTATGCTGAACTACCCATCAGATCGAACCACTTTCTAACCCTCCCAGGAGCAATAAGAACAAATTGTAAAATTTTCAGCGAAATCGGTCCAATAGTTTTTGAGTTCATTCGAAACATGCATACATACAAACACACATTCATTTATATACACTCTAAAGGTATAGGCTAGATCGTTTTACCTCCCGCTCATTCACAGACTTCCTGATTTTTAACATTCTCGAAGTCGTCATGACAGATGTTAGCGCAGGCCTATGCCTTGGAAACATACTTTTCTTTAGGGAACCATTTTACACGATATTTATACGCAGGACAATTATCCCATGTATGGTCTAACTGATTCCAATAATAAAACATTAATATTAATCATTATTCATTAATATTTTTCCTTTGAATTATTTGTATTTACGCAGATAGGCAATAGGTAAGGGGGCATGCAATCGTAATGAAAACTCCCCAACTCGATTTTAATTGGCAGTGGGCTATTATAATGAAAATTCCCTAATCCGGTCTTCACATGAGAAACGACGTATGGCGATCTACCCGTTGTGTTTCTGAAAAAAAGCAACTGAATAAAATCCTACAACCTGTACACTACTTCAATTAGAATTCTGCATACAATGTAGAATTCCGCAGTGAAGTACAGGTACATCAGCTGGTATGTAGATATTTAGAGACTCCCTAGGTCTCGCAAATCTAATACCGTTCGGATCGGAAGAGAACAAGGTGTGACCAAGGGACGTTGGATGAGGCTCATTAGAGTCTTCGATCCTATTGCACCTGTGTTGTGTGTATTGATAAGACAACAGCAACAACATTCAATGCTTGCTGCTGCCATCTGGTCTTCATTCTATGAACTGCTTTCCAATGCGACATCTGGCTTTCAGATTCTCGGTCCTCCTGCAGCCACTTCTTCGCATCAAGTTTTGATGTTACAAAGCCTTCTCCCGACAGTTACAACTCCATTAAAAAGGTATATAGAGTTAGATGAAAAATATTTCTACACACAATCATCAATAATCTGCATTTAGAACCGTCACGCAGGTGGGAGATTCCCTATCAGTTGTTTGCTTAGCCTTAATTATTTCAATGAACTTAGAAATTTCATTATAAGGTACAGCACCAGCATTCGCCTGGTGTGATAATGGGAAACCACGAAAAATCATCTTAACAGCTGACGACGGTAGGATTCTAACCCACCACTCCCCGAATGCACAGGATTTTTAAAATCGTCATATTTTGTATAGGCTACCCGAAATGTACACTAGCCCACTGGTTTTCAGATTATACATATTTTTATTTAAGCTATTGAATCAGTCGGCTCACTTGCTCACTGTCCACGTACACCGGTGATCTCGTGATTCGATTATTGGATTATCGTTGGACATACGAACTGAGAGAATACCGAGCGATTCTTCCCAATATAAAACAGACTATTTCGAGTGGTCATGAGCATGACTCATAGGCATAGAGTAGGTTAGATAATAATGTTATTGGCTTTACGTCCCACTAACTACTTTTACGGTTTACGGAGACGCCGAGGTACCGCAATATAGTCCAGCAGGAGTTCTTTCACGTGCCAGTAAATCTAAAGACACGACGCTGACGTAGTTGAGCTCCTTCAAATAGCACCGGTCTGAGCCAGGATCGAACCTGTCAAGCTGGTGTCAGAAGGCCAGGCCTCAACCGTCTGAGCCACTCAGCCAGGCGGGTAGGCTAGAGAGTTGAGTTTAATTAATTGTCGAATGCCAAGTAGTTATAAAAATACTGATTAATTACACTGTTACGGTACATAGAATAACCTAATAGCCTACCTAATTACAAGCTAGGTACTTTGAAATTACGTTTTGACTACCTTTTTAACACTGCAGATAAATCCGTCTATTATTTAGTGAGTATTATTTTCAACTGATCGGTAATAATAATTTCGTGTGGCGATTTCTAGCCCTTGTAAGGCAGACCCTTCGATGGGGTTGGGAGGCATCTGCCATGTGTAGGTAACTGCGTGTTATTGTGGTGGAGGATAGTGTTATATGTGGTGTGTGAGTTGCAGGAATGTTGGGGACAGCACAAACACCCAGCCCCCGGGCCATTGGAATTAACCAATGAAGGTAAAAACCCCGACCCGGCCGGGAATCGAACCCGGGACCCTCTGAACCGAAGGCCAGTACGCTGACCATTCATCCAACGAGTCGGACAACTGATCGGTGACTGCGTACGATTCTTTCAGTGTGCCATTGCCCTGTATGTCTCGCTGCAGCGGAAGTTCGGCTCTCCGCCAATGTCCAGTGTCCCGCTAGTGAGTCGTGTGTGTATTGTGTCTCACTGATCCGTGAGTGCGCACTGTTTGCTACGAGTTAGCTGAATCGTGTTCTGTGAGCTCGCCGTTCCTGTGAATCGATTCACTTGACCACTTAAATGAATCGTTACCTTGCTTCGAATCATACACTCAGTAGCCAACACTGTGAAGTTGAGGGTGGTGGTTAGTCCTGATTATTGCTTTTAGAGGAAGTGAATCCTGTCAATGCCTTTGTTGGCGAGATGTAGTGTTTACAGTGCGTTATGTCTTCTGGTATGGGCTAGACTAAATTTGTTACTTTAATTGACCTACCTCAGTCTCATCCTTGGCCTTGACAATATGAAAGTGACCGAGGTATGAGTGATGGTAGTAATACCGTTCGCTATGCAGACAGCCCCTGTTATGAATGGTGTGAAGTGTCGCTCATAGGGTCGCATTTAAGTGGGCTTGGCACACTGATATGTAATAGGAACTTCTGGCCCGGTGAGGAAAGCAACTGGAAACTACCTCACTCCTCATTTCCCTAGTATGGCTCTTTAGTGACGCCTAGGTTACCTATGACAGCTGTTGGCGAAGCTGTGGAGGATCAAACCAGCCTTCGGGCTGAATGTCATCTTTCATACATCCTGGCAGCCCTCGTCTCCTAGCAAATAGTGGTAAAAATGAAATGGCGTATGGCTTTTAGTGCGGGGAGATCCCAGGACGGATTCGGCTTGCCAGGTGCAGATCTTTCTATTTGACCCCCTAGGCAACCTGTGCGTCGTGATGAGGATGAAATGATGATGAAGACAACACATAAACCCAGCCCGTGCCAGGGAAATTAACCAATTATGGTTAAAATTTCCGACCCTGCCGGGAATCGAACCCATGACCCCTGTGACCAAAGGCCAGCACGCTAACCATTTAGTCATGGAGCCGGACGCAAGTAGTGGTGGTAATTATTGTTTTAAGAGGAAGTAAAACTAAGCAGCCATCCTCTATATAACACTAATCATAGAGAAAAACGGAAGGTATCCGACACGTCGAAAAATGAAAATATCGGCCAAAGAAAGACAAAGGCCACGAAGGGCGTGAAAAGGAAAGACTCCTTGCCCCGAATGCTCTAAAAACCGTCGGGGTCGGAAAAGAACAACAGTTGACCAAGGGAGGTTGATAAGATAGAATGAAGTGAAGAGCCTGGCACAAGTGGAAGCAATGCTAGGACTCAGCTAAGGGCCCCGTGGTCGCCAACGCACGCTCCCAAGTTCTGAGCCCCTGGCGCCCCTTTTAGTCGCCTCCTACGGCAGGGAGGAGGTACCGTGGGTGTACTGTAATTCTACCGCCCCCACCCGCAGGGGAATCTTCTCTCAGCACTAATCAAAAAAGGAAGTGCCACGAAGGGCATGAATATGAAAGCTTCCTTACGCCTCACAAATCTAACAGGCTTATCTTCGGAGTCGGAAGGAAACAAGAACTGACCAAAAGAGGTAGAGAGGAAAGATGGAAGTAAGCCGAATGGCTTTGGAAGTAATGTGAAACTCAGCAAGGGGTTCTACGGTCACTAACCCACGCTCACAAGTCGAGAGCCGCTAAGGGGGCGAGGGAATGTTATCTAGCTGTACTTCCCCTTAAAGCATTAATCACAACCACCACCAACTCCAGCCTTGGATGTATTCTACAGTATGTCCTCTGATTGAATAAACTAATACAGTAAATAGAATAACCTAATAGCCTACCTACTTACAAGCTAAGTATTTTGGAATTAAGTTTTGACTACCTTTGTAACACTGCAAATAAATCCTTCTATTATTTTCAAATTAGCTGAGCGCGAATGTCCGTTATAGTGAACGATTCTTTTAGTGTTCCATGGCTCTGTATGTATCGCTGCAGCGGAATTTCGGCTCCCCGCCAATGTTCACTGTCCCGATAATGAACCGTGTGTGTGTTGTGTCTCACTGATCCGCGACTGCGTACGATACTTTCAGTGTGCTATGGCTCTGTATAGGAGGGTCCTCTGGATAGGAGGGTAAGCACGGGTCCGGTATTGCTTTGACTTCCCTTTCTTCTTGGATATCCGGCGTTCCTTGGTTTATTCTTATGGTACTACCTGGCGAAGTTTTTTCAAGTAAAATGTCTGAAGAACATCGGACACGAGAAAAGACCGGTGCCGTGAATGGCAGGAAATTATCAACTACAGGGTTCCTATTAATCGCTGTAGCATGGGGCTTGGGTGAGAAAGGAAGATGACCACAGGAGGTCGAATAATGGGAGAGGTATGTTACAAATAAGCGGACGATATCTGTCACGATCCACATATCTCAGACAGAAGATCACGCGCTTTGACCTATGGCTTGTGTCTTTTTTACAACTATATCTTTGTGTGCGCCTACTCCCTACCTACACCAGTCCTACAGTTCTACTTGAACAATTTGCCACAGTATTTTTTATACACTCGTCTTTCTGCTTGAGATTTTATTGGGCATTTTTTACTTAGAGTTCTTTTACGTCTTCTTCTATAGCCTACTATTCTTTCATTCGATTCGATTTTTTATTGTGCTACGTTTTACTGTGACGATGACATCGTTCTTCTTTGCAACACGGAAAGCAGTATCATCGTCACTTTTTTTTTTCAAGTCACTTCAGTTCCTCTAATACAATGGCCAACTGTAATCACGATAATATTTTTCTTTATATGCCGGATGAGATTTCACCTACGGGTTACTGGTGATAATGGTCATTAGCACGTTAATGTCGGGGTGAATAGTTGCTTTTTACTGATAAACAGCGGAAATGCAAGATACGTATTTCAGGTTGTAATGAGTAGAGCTAGGAATTTTAGGTGCAAAATTTTGGTTAAAAAGGTGCTTTAATGTAGTCTAAAAGTGCAAAAATGTAAATTTTAAAATGGAATATTCATACAAACATCAACAAAACCAAATTTATGTCATATCAAAGGACAAAATATTCACTCATGTTATCATGCGTTAAAAACCCGCCTAAAACAAGTCCCAGAACACAATGTTATTAAAATCATATGTCCAGAAAACTATCAAACCGGATACCGTGTAACGGTTCAAATCCCGTTACAAGATGATATCTGTATTTTTATTATTGTATGACTTTATCTGTATTTTATTATTATTATTATTATTATTATTATTACTATTATTATTATTATTATTATTATTATTATTATTATTATTATTATGTTATCTGTGATATTGTTACTATTATTGTAATTATCAGTCTTATTTAATTCAATTTTGCAATGCCTGTTGCTTGCAAGATTGTACTTAGATGTATGCATATATACGTATGTGTAGAACAACACTCAATACCCGTACAGTGAGAATTGTTGTATATATCAGAGATTGGAAGTGACGTTGTTATATTGCTATACCACTGGCGATTCTGCCAAGTCATCGCCACTTCATGGCTACGGCATCGTATTTATTTAGATATGCGCTCACGGAGTTAGCCGCCTCCGGGCTATTTCACCACTGGATGTAATATCTGTCGCGTAGGTGGGAGTATGTCATTGTTATTTCTGGAGATTACGTAGCGGTGTCAACCAACGTCTATAAAAGGTGGGTGCACATTGTAGCGTCAGTCATTAGTTATACGGATGCAGTACAGTGAAGAAGTCTACTAGATCAAGAGGCCTCAGTCGGTCAGTCAACCAGTGTGAACGAGAGATGGAGAAGACTCAGTGAGCCATTAATTATTGGTCATTGAGAGAGTGAGACCAAAAGGTTGGTCGCTCACTCAGTTGAAGACACGGACGCAAGGGCTTACCATGAAGTCAGAGAGGGCAACCCTGGACCTGCCAAGAGGTCATACCATATTGACTTACAAAGAAGTCAGATGATATGGAGAAGAAGCAAGTTAGGCGTGACACATCTACAGTAAACACCAGATCAAAGGAATACGTCGTAATTACACTAAAAGTGTTGAAGGTACAGTCAAGTGAATCAGTGAGGGAAATATTTCGTATAAATTGTTAAATGTCCGGTCAAGAAGAATTCAAATTCATGCCTAGTTTCTTTCAGTTGCAATGTCATAATTTCACATTCTCATCTGTTTTATCGCAACAAGACTCACTATGTTTTTGATATATTATTTAAAGAATATATATTGTTCTATCAAACGAATTCATAGTTTTATTTCAATGAAAGTAAAATATCTTAACCTCAAAATTAATGGGGAAACCGAACGCCAATCTCCTTTTCCCAGAACTTATATGGTATGTTGTCAAAAGTAAGCTTATTACCCCACACCCTAGAGATAGTCAAGAGTCTCATTCTATTATTGCTGTACTGAGTGACAGCTGGCGCCCTTCAAATAACGTATGTGTAAGTAAGCAGGTAACAAGTAAGTGTGAGTACAAGGTTCGACGAGTGTGTATTTTATTTAATGAATGTTAATTTTCATAATTTCCATTTTAAATGCAGATATTCAAATTTTCAAGTTAAAATGCAGTTTTATAATATATAATATTTGTAAATATAGTCAGCGATTGAGGAACATCATCACAACCGTAACATTTAATATCTCAATTTTATTTTCAGTGAGGTTGCATCTCCGGTCCAGTGCTTCCTTCACATCCATCACAACAACCCATTAAAGAAATTTCATACAGCCTCCTTATTCTTCACATGTTTTGCCTTAGTTATATGCTGCATAACAGGATTACGTTGGTGTCCTTTTTCTTAATTATTAAAATTGTTATCTATATGTCACAAACATTGCACCTCAGAACTGACCCGTAGCTCTGAATACCATCAGCACTAAACTGTTTAGCACTATCACGCAAATCTCGGCATTCATTTTCTGTTTCAGCATATTTGATCCTCATACTACAATGATAGCAAATATCGTAATGTTAAGCTATTTGCTAATAGGACACTGGCAGACACCGCACACAGTCAAAAGGTTTTCTGTATAAGTTTAATCAGTCACTACTGATCCGCATTTAGAGCAGTCGCCCAGGTGGCAGGTTCCCTCTGTGTTGTTTTCCTAACATTTTGTTAATGATTTCAAAGAAATTGGAAATTTATTGAACATCTCCCTTAGCGGTCACCTACGTAATACTAACAACGCCGGCAGATAAGCAGCTGGCGAAGGGTGGCAAGCTAATAGTCCAACGATCACCAGGTTCGGGATTAATCTCTCGCTTAGTGCGATATAGGGAGCCTACTATTCTAGCGACGAGCTAAGGAACTACATAGAACCAAGCTTTACAGGCGAAATGTTCGGCTATTCTTATTTAATTTCTTTAGGAATAAAATGCGGCAAAGGAGCCAAAAAAGTATTAAACATCTGGAAAAATGTGCTGACATGAAGAAAAGGTGCAAAAAAAGTGCAACTAAAACACAGTTAGGGGGTAACATAAAGAAATAGATGAATTGGATTAAAGCCACTATATATATATTTATTTAATAATAAAGCCAAGCTTTAAGACAAATTGCATTGGCCTTCATCAGGGCATATGAAGTTTTGCCTCCGACAGTGAGCAAAGAAATTCTCCGAAGGAACGTAGAAGTCATGCCCGAGTTAAGTTTGTCGCTTAACAAGTTCGTGGTTAGCTTGTTGGGTTGTTAAGCTAGGTCCTCACAGGTTCTCCACGAGTCTGAGTATATCTTATTCCAAATGAAACGAAGATGTCCAATATTGTATTTATTAATTTACTAACACTTATTACATTTGAAGATTTAAAGTCTATTTACACGTTCTGAGGCCTGACGCCTAACAGCCAACTCAATTAGTTGGTAGTTCTTAACTGACTACATTCCAAGAGACCTTTTCCATTTGGAGTCCAGGGTTTTATATGAATTAGGGCAGTCACGTGTCAATCCCTCTGGGTGGGGTACATTGTCTTCGTACTGGTTGATTACCAGGGAAGAGGGGATATGTGAAGCAAAGAGTTAGGAGTTTAGGAAGGGGTTTCTGATGGCACCAGGGAGTGGGGCACATACATCACGGAAAGGTTTGGGCTGATTCTGCCAAGCCTGAGGATATGTGTCAGGATATGTGTCATCCTGGACTCTGAGTTGTTATTGAAACTTACTCACATCTTGACTCACCAGTATTGGTCACTAGTTTGCCTAAGGTCTGTTGAAACTGCTTGACACTCATACAATATGCCAGCAGCAGTAATAATAATAATAAAAGTAGCTTTTATAAGCCGAATACACTAGTATTAATGGGTGAGGGTTCTATTCCCGGTGAGTGATATAACTCCCGTACTATCCACAGCCTACCCCACTAACTGGACTCAAGGATCGTGGCGCTGTGCTGTGGTGGTTGGGAGGGAAGTTACTGATTCACCAAGACCATCTACAATAATATCAGACCTTAATACAGAAACAACATGGCCGACGCATCGGTTCAATGTAAACATGCCTGTGATACGTAAACATAAAATTTTGATTATCGTATTGATTTGCTAGGCTGTCAATAATAACAAACAGAATACTTTACTTTGCTATCTAGAAGTACCCTATATTTTGATAAGCAATATGCGGATAATTCAAAATATTCAAAATTTCTATGAACTAGTATGGTAAAGGAAATAGGTAATATATGATTGCATTCTAAAATAACAATCCTGGGGGAATATTTGATGCATTTCAATTCAGTCAATTAATTAATCAATCACCGATGATCTGAATTTAGGGCTGTCGTCCAAGTGGCAGATTACGTATCCGTCTACCTAGTCTTTCCTTGTGATTTCAAAGAAGTTGGAAATTTAATAATTGGTGTAGACATAGTAGGGGAACCCTTGGTAAATTATTGCAGACCATAATTCTCCTTCCTGTAAATCAATACTTGTTTTAGAAATACATTTATTTGAATGAACTTTCCATTGCCATACGTTTTTAAATATAATATCCTACCTCGTTCAAGAAATTTGTTAGAAACCTAGCCTTGTCGCGAATTTCAATTCTCTCATAACAATGATCCTAATAATGATTCACCAAACTGCTACATCTGTTTCATTTCAGATAATCAATAGGAGAATCAGTTTGAAGCTCTCTGGTAGCATATCAATTTTCGTATAAAGCACTTTAACACCCAAATCGTTGGCAACGTAAATAAGTACTGTAAGTGATCAGTTGATACCTTGTCCTCTTCACTCACAGATAAATAAATAGCTTTATCACTTTTTATAACCTCACTTTTAAAAACCTCAAAAGGTATAGTAATTCAGAAACGTACTAGAATTGGCACCAACGCAGAATTTTGGCCTTATCCGAAAAAAAAAAATACCAGCTCATCAAGTACACGGAACACATCCTCTCTATTGACAAATTTATCCTCGAGTGTTTTAATGCACCCGTAACTTCGAAATCGTCACTATGCATTAAATACACTTGATCTGAATGTAAGTGCATCTGCTGTAATATGAATTGCACCCAGACATACAACACGATCGACACGTCCTAATATATCAAAATAGTTTTAAAACCAAAATTTCAATAAAAACATCACTACACTAACGTTTCCTAATCACACCAAACCAATAGAAAGAACTAAACAGATGCTTCGCACATGCCCATGTTTACATTTGAGCAAACCGATCGGGGCGCCATTTTAGCTAATATCGATAGCTGCATTAAGGTCTGATATATTGTAGTTGGTCTTGATTCACCGCCCTCTGTCGACAGTTTGAGTGCGTCCCGCTGTGCCATGGTGGTGTTATGCACGTATTTCTGCAGTACAGGTCTCCATGTATTTGATAACTTGAAACCGTCGTCTCTGTTGTTGTCATTTGGGCGCAGCTTCCCTCACAAGACGAGCATAGAAGTCTTTTACAGGCGCGATGACCTTCACCTGGTCAAAGAGGATTTCATGGTCTGTACTGTAGAAATATTCTGCTATGGCAGGCTGGCTTATAGCGTTCTCCGTGGAGGATGAAAGAGCGACGTTCTTTACCGACCTGATGTGCTCTTTCACCCTGGTGCTAACAAGCCTTTTTGTCATGCCAACATATGTTTGAAGATGTGGTTTTTCTTTGACTGGTCGAAACAGGGATTTGAGCTTCCGGTTTGCGGTGAAAACTGGAATTATATTGTACTTCTTAAGAATGCTTTTTTTTCTTTTTGCTGTAGTCCTGTCAAAGAAAAACCACATCGTGAAACACCGGGCGTATGTGAAATTCCATGTGGTTGTGGTTGTTCATATGTTGGCATGACAAAAAGGCTTGTTAGCACCAGGGTGAAAGAGCACATCAGGTCAGTAAAGAATGTCGCTCTTTCATCCTCCACGGAGAACGCTATAAGCCAGTCTGCCATAGCAGAACATTTCTACAGTACAGACCATGAAATCCTCTTTGACCAGGCGAAGGTCATCGGGCCTGTAAAAGACTTCTATGCTCGTCTTGTGAGGGAAGCTGCGCCCAAACGACATCAACAGGGAAGACGGCTTCAAGTTATCAAATACATGGAGACCTGCACTGCAGAAATACATGCATAACACCACCATGGCACAGCGGGACGCACTCAAACTGTCGGCAGAGGGCGGTGCATCAGTAACTTCCCTCCCAACCACCACAGCACAGCGCCACGATCCTTGAGTCCAGTTAGTGGGCATGACTTCCACGTTCCTTCGGAGAATTTCTTTGCTCACTGTCGGAGGCAAAACTTCATATGCCCTGATGAAGGCCAATGCAATTTGGCTGAAAGCTTGGCTTTATTATTAAATAAATATATATAGTGGCTTTAATGCAGTTCATTTATTTCTTTATGTTAATACAATGAACCACGAAAACCTACGTTCATTAACAGTTAGGGGGTGTTCATTTTATGTTTTCTTTGCAAGACAAGCTAATTTGGGCATTTTAATAGCAATAAAGAATTATGGTGCAGCACCTAAGATTCCTAGCTCTAGTAATGAGCTAGGAATGTGCATAATTTCATTCCTATATGATAACCAAAGGTCTTCAAAGTTACAATTTGTGTGTTCTATTGGGGTGACATACGGTTATTAGGTTGGCAGTGGGGCATATTTTTCTTTGTTGCTGTGCCACATTGTCGTCTGTGTTGAGCTGTTTGTTTACGCGCCATTCTAAGTTTACAGCTGTATGGTAAAAACTGCTGTTGCTACTCCTACTACAATACTTGGGGACGAAACATGACAACATCGCCTCACACCACTACTCTCCAGCGGCAGCCCGGTGTCTATTAGTGGCTTATACGATTTACTACGTCTGCTGCAGCCGGAGTTGCGAAATCGTCTACTGCACTCGACACGACGAGAGGGTAAAGACTGAAGAGAGTGTGGAAGAAAGTGCTTTGACAACCTCTCCACACCAAACAAGGATCACTTTGAACTCGTTAACTCAACATGGTGTAGGGTGTGATTGACTGCTGACTTCCAGGTCGCTTGCAGGAACTGAGGCCACCATGCTTTTTCCCCCCAAGTATACTGCTAAAAGTTATTCATTTAGTCCCTAAAGGGGATGGCGGGCCTCCTAGACGGTTGAAATGAAATGGCGTATGGCTTTTAGTGCCGGGAGTGCCCTAAGAGAAGTTCAGCTCACCAGGCGCCGGTCTTTGATTTGACACCCGTAGGCAACCTGCGCCTCGTGATGAGGATGGCATGATGATGAAGACGACACTTATACTCAGCCGCCGTTCCAGCGAAATTAACTAATGATGGTTAAAGTTCCCGACCCTGCCAGGTATCCAACCCGGGACCCCTGTGACCAAAGGCCAGCACGCTAACCATTTAGCCATGGAGCCGGACTCGTAGACGGTAATGCCGCCTCTCAGGCCAGGGAGACGTCATACGGTGAAGGTGAGGGGGGTGAAGGCCGTGGCATCTCTAAGAACTGTCTCGGCATTCATCTTAGTGCAGGAGAATGAAAAACCATAGAAAACCATTCTCAGGAGAGCTGCCGGTGAAAACCAGCCCCTTTCCATCTCCTGAATACAGAAGAGTAGAGCCATGGCAGAGGTGTGGCCACCCCCCTTTCCTCTGCTCGGTTGGTCGGACGGAGTGCAGACCTGTCGAACCACGGACCAGACGTGGCCACTTGTAGGCCGAAGCTGTAATCGAATTCAAGTTATGTGTATTTCTGTGCCGAGTGAGCGTAGGTATATTATAATCAACGAGCTAGAATAACATAAAGGGGCTGTATGCCTGACATCAGCGCTCCCTGCGGAAGCATGTTGATAACGCGCAGCCATGTTAACGGTTGTCAAAATAAAGCGAGTTGGCGCGAGAATATATACTGAGGTGACAGTGAGATTGTGCATGGCAATTTAATTTCGTACGTTTTTGTAAGTTTTAAGAAGTGAAAAGATAGATTATCGTATGCTCAGCATACGGTTGTACTAATCGGGGTAGGCTAATAAAAACAAGGATATATCGTATTTTAAATAAGTATTCCAGAATGATAGACGAGATCACTTTATGTAATTAATGTTGTAATTAAACCCTCTTTTAATGCTTACACAGAGAAAGTACTGATAGCCACGGTAGGTATTTATCGGGTAATGTTTCAGATTACCTTTAAAGAACAAGGAATTAACGGAACATCGGGCTGTGAGAATGAAACGAGATAAATAGTATCTCTCTCAATACAGTCGCTTATGATCTGTACATTTCGAAGATAAGTGCATGTATGAAGCAAATGACAAACGGTGGTTACTGGCAAATGCCGTTCAACCCTATTTAATTTTCCTCCACATTTACAAGGAATATGGAGTGCCCACCGGCAAGGAAACGTAACCACGAAAAGTCACCTACTTCGGTCAAACGTACACCAAATATGGTAAATACAATATTTTACTGCTATTTGTGAAATGTATGCAGTCTTTATTGTAGATGTCAGCTGCATTGGTATTTAAAACTAGGCTACACTTCATAATGGACAACTTTCAAGGTTTTACCACCTTTCAGCTAGTAATCGCAGTATGATATGGTATTGGGAAATATTATATGCCCCCTTCATTACGTATATAATAAATAATTACATTAAACAATTATAGTGTACAGTACTCATGGACCGCCCCTGTGGTGTAGTGGTTAGCGTGAGTAGCTGCCACTCCCGGAAGCCCGGGTTCGATTCTCGGCTCTGCCACGAAATTTGAAAAGTGGCACGAGGGCAGGAACCGCGTCCACTCAGTCTCGGGAGGTCAATTGTGTAGAGGTGAGTTCGACTCGCACCTCAGCCAACCTTGAAGTGGTTTTCCGTGGTTTCCCACTTCTCGTCCAGGCAAATGACGGGTTGGTACCTTCCATCCCTCTTCCTTGTCTATCCCTTCCAATCTTCATCCCCCCACAAGGCCCCTGTTCAGCAAAACAGGTGCGGCCACCTGAGCGAGGTACTGGTCCTCCTCCCGAGTTGTATCCCCGACCTAAAGTCTCACCCTCCAGGACTCTGTCCTTGAGGCAGTAGAGGTGGGATCCCTCGCTGAGTCCGAGAGAAAAACCAATCCTGGAGGGTAAACAGATTAAGGAAGAAAGAAAGTCAGTACTCATGGGGATGCAATTATTTAAAAATATGATCAGAATTAGATTGTAAACTATTCTAGGTCCCTATTTTTTTAAGGATTTCTGTCATAAATATTCATGTCCACGGTTTTTATTGTTATTTACGCTTAAACACAACAGCCAAGCAGGGTAACGCTCTTTTCGAGGTCTATTCGTATATCACTGTGCGACGATTTCGAACTACCCTACAATCAGCTGATCGTGTTGTTGGCTTCGTGCCGCAACATGATGAAGTGTCGGTGCTCGCAGTCTATGATTTTTAATCCTTTAAGATTTCGGCTAACAGTATTTCATTCTGCCCCAGTGATTCTAAGGTGCGCATTTTCTACAGTTTTCGTCATTCAAGGGCCACGCTCTCTTGCTTGTGTGCCCACAGGAAACATGGCGGACGTTCGTTTAATTAGCTTCACCCAGGCAGCGCTTCCGCCTCTCAATGTTATTCTAGCTCGTTGGTTATATACTTTCAATGCTTGCCACCTGTCCCGAATTGTACGGGACTTCCCGTATTTGAGGTGAGAATTTCGCGTCCCTTATTATCAACTGTTGTCCCGTAAAAACGAGCGTTTGTCCTTCTTTTTGTCTCTAAACATTTTAAAATCCGTATTTGATTTGAGCGCCATTGAAGTTCAAAAATAGCTTTTTCTTCTCTTTGGGCCTCTGAAGAAGGAAATCTCGTGATGTCTCCCCATTTGCTGCTAAAGTTGAACATGCTGGGTTACTTATCCAGTCTTCTGCCGCGTACTTCCGTAGGACTTCCATTCCAGCTACCAACGTGATTGTTCATGCTGTTTGAGACTAAATCTACGCAGCCCTAAATTGGGGATGTGTGGGATCTGGTAAATGCAGCATGGGTGAAGTTTAAGGAAGCGGAGATTGTTATCAGTGGAATACTGTGTAGGGGGGATACTGACTGGAAGTTGATTGGGGATGTAAATGAGACTATGGAGTGGGAATGTGGAAAACTGGGAATGGGATTTCTAGATCCTTATGGGTGAGTAGGAGACAGGGATCTGCGCTCAGATGGCCTTCACTTAAACCGCAGTGGTACATATAAGTTAGGAAATTTGTTTAGAAAGGTTTCAGGGAGGTACATTCAGGAAAACGGGGTGGTCTAGGGAGCGGTGATGAGGGTACAGGGAACAGGAAGTCAAGTAGGGATAACATAAACATGTTAGTGTTGAACTGTAGAAGTATTGTAAAGAAAGGAATAGAATTCGGTAATTTAATAGATATACACTTAGCAGATATTGTAATAGGAGTTGAATCATGGCTGAGAAATGATATAACGGGTGCAGAAATATCACGGAACTGGAGTGTATATCGTAAAAATAGGATAGGAATGGTAGGAGGGGGAGTATTCATTCTGATGGGTGAAGAATTCGTAAGTTACGAAAAAGTTAAAGATGACAAACATGACATTCTAGGTGTAAGACTCACCTCTAAAGATAATAGGCAACTTGATATCTTTGGAGTGTACAGACCGGAAAAGGGTAGCGCTGACGCAGATTCACAATTATTTGATAAGATAATCAGCTATGTGGGAAACGATATGGAAAGGAACGTGATTGTAGTGGCTGACCTCAATTTACCGAATGTCAGTCGGGAAAGAAATGCGAATGACAGGAACCATAATCAACAAATTGCAAATAAATATGGGAAGGGCAGGTGATTCAGAGAGTGAAGGAACCAACTAGTGGGAAGAATATTCTGGATGTGGTACCGGTAAAATCAGATGAGCTCTATAGAGGAACCGAAGTAATAGATGGTATTAGTGATCATGAAGCTGTTTTTGTCGTAGTTAAACATAAATGTGCTATTTACTTATCAGATATTGTAATAGGAATTGAATCATGGCTGAGAAATGATATAATGGTTGCAGAAATATCCTCACTGAACTGGAGTGTGTATCATAGGTCGTAAAATTAAGTCTATTAGGCAGTACCATATGGCTGATAAAACAGGCATGAGGCAGTTTTTAAAAAGTAACTACGATCGGTGGAGAACGGTAAATAAAAATGTAAACAGACTCTGGGATGGGTTTAAAGCAATTGTTGAGGAATGTGAAAATAGATTTGTACATTTAAAGGCGGTAATTAATGGTTAAGATCCACTATATTATAACAGAGAAATAAAGAGAGTGAGAAGGAGTTGCAGGCTGGAAAGAAATAGAGTTAGAAATGGCTGTGGAAGTAAGGAGAAATTGAAGGATGGAAACTGAATCTAGCAAAAGAAGTCAGCTAAGGATAACATGATGCCAAGTATAATTGCCGGTCATACTAATTTGAGTGAAAAATGTAATGGTATATATAGGTACTTTAAGGCAGGAAAAGGTTTCAAGGAGGACATTCCAGGAATCATTAATACAAGGGGAGTGTTTATGCAAGGATCTTCAAAAGGCAGAAGTATTCAGTCAGAAGTGTGTAAAGATTGTTTGTTATAAGGATAATGTACAGATAGAGGAGGTGACTAATACTAAAAACGTATCAAAATTTACCCATGATAACAATGACATTTACAGTGAATTACAAAAGGTAAAAACTAGAAAAGTAGCTGGAATTGATAAGGTTTCGGGGGATATACTAAAGACAATGGGTTGGGATATAGAACTATATCTGAAGTACTTGTTTGATTATTGTTTGCATGAAGGAGCTATACATAATGAATGGAGCGTTGCTATAGTAGCCCCTTTATATAAAGGAAAGGGTGATAGATATAAAGCTGTAAATTACAGGCCAGTAAGTTTGACATGCATTGCATGTAAGCTTTGGGAAGGCATTCTTTCTGATTATATTAGACATGTTTGCGAAATTAATAACTGGTTTGATAAAAGGGAGTTTGGATTTAGGAAAGGTTATTCCAGTGAAGCTCAACTTGTAGGATTCCAGCAAGATATAGCAGATATCCTGGATTCAGGAGGCCAAATGGACTGTATTGCGATTTACCTATCGAAGGCATTTGATAGGGTAGATCATGGGAGACTAGTGGAAAAAATGAGTGTAATTGGACTAGACAAAAGAGTGACTGAATGGGTGGCTATATTTCCAGAAAATAGAACTCAGAGAATTAAAGTAGGCGAATCTTTATCTGACCCTGTAATAATTAAGACGGGAATTCCTCAAGGCAATATTATTGGACCTTTATGTTTTTTATATATTTCAATGATACGAGTAAAGAAGTGAAATCAGAGATAAGGCTTTCTGCAGATTATGTTATTCTGTACAGATTAATAAATAAGTTACAAGATTGTCAGAAACTGCAAAATGACCTCGATAATGTTGTGAGATAGACAGTACGCAATGGTAAGATGATAAACTGGATTAAAAATCAGGTTGTGAGTTTCGCAAATAGGAAAAGTCCTCTCACTTTTAATTACTGCCTTGATGGGCTGAAAGTTCCTTTTGGGGATCATTGTAAGTACCTACGTGTTAATATAAGGAAAGATCTTCATTGGGGTAATCACATAAATATGATTGTAAATAAAGGGCAACGATCTCTGCACATGGTTATGAGGGTATTTAGGGGTTGTAGTAGGGATGTAAAGGAGAGGGCATATAAATTTCTGGTAAGACCCCAACTAGAGTATGGTTCCAGTGTATGGGAACCTCACCAAGATTACTCGATTCAAGAACTGGAAAAAAATGCAAAGAAAAGCAGCTCACTTTGTTCTGGATGATTTCCGACAAAAGAGTAGCGTTAAAAAATTTGCAAAGTTTGCGCTGGGAAAACTTGGAAGAAAGAAGACGAGCTGCTCGACTAAGTGGTATGTTCCAAGCTGTCAGTGGAGAGATGACGTGGAATAAGATCAGTAGACGAATAAGTTTAAGTGGTGTCTTTAAAAGCAGGAAAGATCACAATATGTAGATAAAGCTGGAATTCAAGCGGACAAATTGTGGCAAATATTCGTTTTTAGGAAGGGGAGTCACGAATTGGGATATCTTACCACGGGAGATGTTCAATAAATTTCCAATTTCTTTGCAATCATTTAAGAGAAGGCTAGGAAAACCACACATAGGGAATCTGCCACCTGGGCGACTGCGCTAAATGTACATCAGTAGTGACTGATGATAATGAATGTGAAATTATCAAATCTCATCGAAGACATCAATGTTAAGATGTCAGATGCTTTGTACGGTATGTACTTTTGAAAGGGTGCAAGTTGATTTCTTTCACGAATTTCAATAATCATCTTATTCTGTTAATGAAACGAATTATATTCTAATCGAATATATTGAATATCTAGTATTTATGAACTGTCCCTTATTTTTGGAAAATCCCGTATTTTTAGGTAAATGTCCCTTATTTCTGATGATAATTATGTTTGTTTAAAAGAGCCTAACATCTAAGGCGATCAGCCCTACCTTATTTCTTACATTAAAAGGTGGCAACCCTATACTTTCTGAAGTGATGTAAGAATAGAATATACAATAAAGCAATAATACAGTAGACTCCAATTCACATTATTCCTTTGCCACTAATAATTTAATTCTGATGGTTGCACAAACGGGGTGATAGGAATTTCCATTGTCTGTTGTGCGGAGAAGGGAATGAGCAGCGCACTACACTCTGTGAACATCTTACGAGAACACACAATGCAATGCAATAGCAAATGGTAGGGGTAGTTTCGCGCGATAACTTTAAGTTGAGAAGCCTGGACGAAGTATCGTGTCACCTCATGAGGGCTGACATAATGATGTATGAGCGTCCGCCACCCATATCTTCAGCGTCTTAATATTCGAATACAACTAGGAAAAATTTTATAAGTTTCCATCTTTTAGAGAATGGCCGTAGCCTGGCGGCAAAAGAAAGAGAAGAGAACCGAGCAAGTGGCCGTGCGGTTCGGGGCGCGCAGCTGTGAACTTGCAATTCGGGAGATAGTGGGTTCGAACCTCACCGTCGGCAGTCCTCAAGATGGTTTTCCGTGGTTTCCCATTTTCACACCAGGCAAATGCCGGGGCTGTACTGCTGCTGTCTTCCAACTCCTAGCCCTCTCCTATCCCATTGTCGCCGTAAGACCTACGTGTGTCCGTGAGACGTAAAGCACATTGTTAAAGAAAAAAAAGGGAAGAGACATGATAGGTGGAAAAATGGGGGTGGTGGTGGTGGTGGTGGTGATCATTGTTTTAAGAGGAAGTACAACTGGCCTATCAACCTTTCTTAAGACTAATTACAAGTGAAAAAAGGAAGAGAGGCGTGAAAAAGAAGGAATCTTTAGATCTCACCTTTGTGAAATTACTAACTAGTTTGGCAGAAGGCAGTTCGTGTTTAGGAAAGATAGTTACAATGAGGCGCAAATAGGAGGAGGAGAAAAAGAGTTGACCCAGGAAGGTCGGATAGAAAAGTTGATGGTGGAGAGCCTGACATAAGTAAGGCGGTGTTGGTGATTGTCATTTTAAGGGGAGTACAACTGGGCAACCATTCTTTTTTAACACTAATAAGTGGAAATGAAGGAAGAGTTCCGTTCCTTTGAAAAATGAAGTTATCGGATAAAAAGGAGAGGGTCCTGAAGGACGTGAAAATGAAATACACCCTGGGCCTCGCAAACATAACACCGCCGGGATCAGAAGATAACCGGAGTTGACCAAAGGAGGTCGCGTACGATAGTGAGGAGACTGGTACAAGTAAATGGAAACGATGCTAGACTCAGCTAGGTGCACCGTGGTCGCCAATATGATGGGTCCTAGGAGGGTTGCCTCATTTAGTCACCTCTTATAAGAGGAGGATGTTTTCCATCGCCCCCACGCACAGCACACATCACAGCGATCATCAGAATACCGAAATAGTATAACACTCACCTGCGTTGTGTTCGTTGCAGCATTCTGTTGAGTACTGAGTTTCTCGTAACACTTTCGAACTTTCGAACTCAGATATTTCTAGAAGTGTCTGAAGAGATCCGCGGTGTAGGCTACTGCTGTTCAATACGGAACACCTCTACCGACAGGACCGCAGATCTCGAAAATGGGAGTTTAAAACACTGCGCTTTGTTGCTCAAGGTCAGGATACCGCGTTAGTTTCATTGTCCCATTATCAGGTTGCACACCCGGTATCGGTGTATCTAGAGTCTGCACCAGGCCAAACATTACTATCTACTTTCTGACTGATTGGGTATTTTTCGAGAGGTAAATCCTTATTGTTTGTGGCGGCCTGCTTACAACCACATGTGGTCAGTGGCAGCAAACAATGGTGGTGATGTGTAAGAGGAAATGCAATTGGGAAAGTATCCTCTCTGAACATTAATCAGAGGGAAAAGGAAAAGTTCCTCTCGTTCGAAGTATGACGGTATCGGCAAAAGAAAGGGAACGGCCACACAATGTGTAAAAATTAAGGAAACTCTAGGCATCCCAAAACTAATACCGTCTGGATAAGAAGAAAAAAAGAGTTGACCAAAAGAGGTCGGATAGGAGAGACTGATACATTCGGTCGGATGTGTACAGTTTTATCTCAACTGAATTATCAGTAGTATTGTTATCAACTTATGCTATCAGTAAGATTATTATTATTATTATTATTATTATTATTATTATTATTATTATTATTATTATTATTATTATTATTATTATTATTATTATTATTATATACATTCGTTTAGCCCCTTAAGGAGCACGTGGAACCATTAAATAGCACTGGTATTCTTCATCTTCTTGTTCTTCTTATCTTCCCAAAACTTCCTCATCCTTTCACTATGGGCCTGCCGTCTTTCTTGTGTCCACGAGTTTTTGAGTTTCAAGCTTTTCTCAGATGGATTCTTGGGTGCAAATTTATGGCTGTTGATCTTTTGTCTGTATGTATTCCTTGTGGTTGCCATTGTATCAACGTCGACTTCTGCGAGGTCCTTTTGTGCATCCACTAGCCAGCGAGCTTTGGATTGCCGGTTTCCATTGATAATAAGAAATATCTTCTTAGTCAGTCGTGAGTCATCCATTCGTGCTAAATGTCCATAAAATTTCATACGCCGTTTGCGTGCGACTGAAGAGAATCGCTCAGTTAATGCATAGAGTTCTTCCGAGCTTCGCATCCATTTACCCTCTTGAAACTTGGGCCCGAATATCTTCCTCAGTACCTGTCGTTCAATTTTCTCAATGTCCTTGGTGTTAATGGTAAGTGCTGATGTCTCATCAGTTGCGTAGAGTGCCTCAGGGAGGACAACGGTGTGGTAGTGTCGGAGTTTGGCTTTTGTGGATATTGATTATTATCATTATTATTATTATTATTATTATTATTATTATTATTATTATTATTATTATTATTATTATTATTATTATTATTGATACTTACGGGCTTCCTGGCCGAGGCGGTAAAGGCGTTCTCTGTTCACCCGGAAAGACATGGGTTCGATTGCCCATCAGGAAGTCGTGAGATTTAAGAAACAAAATTTCCACTTCCGGAGGTACACATGGCCCTAAGGTTCATCAGCCTACACCAAAAATGAGTACCAGGTTAATTTCTGGGAGCAAAGACTGCCAGGCGTAGAGCTAACCATTCTACCCCACCAAGTGCCGAGGTTACGGATAGTGGAAGCCTTTACTTTCCACCCCTTCAGGCGCCTTCACGGCCTGTACGGAGATGAATTTTGCTCTTTATTATTGATACTTCATTATTACAATTTGTACTTAATACTGAAGTTATTATTATTATTATTATTATTATTATTATTATTATTATTATTATTATTATTATTATTATTATTATTATTATTATTATTATTTCCGATGAGGCCTGCTAACGACCACGTGTCAATTTAAATTCCGTTCTTCATACTTTGTTGTTTTCTCTTCCGCTCCTTCCAATATTCTTTCATCCTTTCACTATGCTGTTTCCTTCTGTCCTCGGACCACTTCGCACCAGGCTTCTTGTTCAATCTTCCTTGGAATTCTTCCATACTTACTACCCTCTTTCTAAAAATTTCTCTGTCCATAGTTTCTTCTTCTCTTATATTATTTCTTTCTAAATCTTTCTTTACTTCTTCAATCCAGCTAGTTGTTGCCTTTTTGTCCCAAATGTACTTGAAAATCTTTTTTGTTAATCTGGAATCATCCATTCTGTAAATATGTCCGAAAAATTGCAATCTCCTTTTTCTTATGGTTTCTGTTATGTGTTCTGTGTTCCTGTATATTTCATCATTAGATCTTAATTTCCATACTTCTGTTGTTTTTACAGGAGCTAAATTTTTCTCAGGATTCTCCTTTCTAGTACCTCAAGTTTATCTGATCTATAGTTTAGTACCAGGCATTCACTTGCATATAAGCATTCCGGTTTCACGACTGTAGTGTAGTGCTTTATTTTAAGATTTTTAGATATACACTTTTTGTTATAACAATTCTTTGTGATACTATATGCTCTTTCCATCTTGTGTACCCTTTCTTCTACTGCAGATTTGCCTAAACCATTTTATTGAATTATTTCTCCCAGATATTTGAATTTCGTTAGTCTTTCCACTTGACCAATATCTGTTGCCAAAAATGTTATTGCATTCTTGGTGTTTGTAATTAATTTGTTTTTTTTCTACAGCCACATTCAATGCAATTGCCTTCTCACCACTTTTCAAAGGTTTCCCTTTGCGATGCTTAACGAACTCAACTCGGTGATCCACATTGCATAAGAACAAGTAATGTGTCACTCACGCACTGTATCTGCTTGCTTCCCCAGCTCACAGCTTAACAAAATGGCGGGTCAAGCATGAGCGAATGCGTCCCTTGTGCTCTTCAATTTGAAATGCTTGTTTATATTAAATAACATTGAATACAAATAGTTTCTTGTATATTTCTCTGCCTTAAATTATTTGAGGAATTATATTTCGGACATTTTGCATCTAGGATCGCATTAGCCATGATGAGGCTAACGAACTAGTTTCATGTCTCCGCGTAGGTGTGCCGCGGCAGCACTAACCAATAAACGTTAATCCAAGCACGTGCTTATGTTTTCATCACGACTGGTTCTCTGGGTGAAATCTGTATAGACTATGTGACACTATGCTGCTTTACAGAATTTACCGAGCTCAGAACATTAAAGCAAGCCTCGGACCTATGGGAATAACGGAGTCCCACTTCAATTTGACAGGCGAGGGACTCCTTGGAAACAACTTTATGAATGAAATGGAATTCGATGGGGAGCTATGAATATTAATGGGGCTTATGGAAGAAAGAAAGTGTAACTGTCTGAATTAGCAAAGAGGATTTCTCTGGATGTGTCAGGAGTTAATATTCGGTTAAGGGGAGGTACCAAAGAAGAGACAGGGGATTATACAATTTCCTTGACGTGTGTTTGAAAGGGAAGGGCAAAGTGTGATGTAGGACTGTTTATCAGGAATACAATTTCACCCAACATAGTTTCTGTTAGGAACATACATGAGCGAATAATGTGGATAGATTTGGCAGTTGGAGGAATTAGGACAAGAACAGTCTATTCACTATGTGAAGGTGCAGATGAGAAGGAAGTTGGCAGGTTTTACGGACCATTGAATGACACTGTAGTCAGGGTCAAGAGCAGAGCTAGGACAGTTCTAGTGAGCGATTTCAGTGCGAGAGCTGGAAATAGAACAGACGGATATGAGAAGGTGATAGCTAAATGTGGCGATGATATGGAAATTAATAGGAATAGGGAGCGTTTCCTGGATTTTTGTCTTGGTATGGGATTAGCAGGTACGAATACATCCTTCAAGCATAAGGCTATTACCGCTACACATGAGAGAGTAGGAGCACCAGTTCCATAATAGACTATATCTTAACCGACATTCTGAGATAGAATTCTGAGAATCTGTTTTGAATGTGCGGGTGTTCCGGGAAGTTTTAGATAATAATGACCACTATCTGATCTGTAGTGAACTAAATATCTCTAGACCTAGGATAGAGAAAGTTAAGTCTGTCCGGAAACGAATAAGGGTAGAAAATCTCCAGGATGAGGAAATCAGACAGACGTAAATAGATATAATTAGTCAAAAGTTCCAAACAATAAAGAGTAAGCAGGTTCGGGATACGGAAAGAGAATGGGTGGTATACAGGGGTGCTGTAGTAGAAACACCAAGGTATTGCCTAGAAACAACTGTGTGTAAAGATTAAAGGAAGTGAACACCTTGGTAGAATGATGAAGTGAGAGCAGCTTGTAAACGTAAAAAAAAGGCGTATCAGAGAGGGCTCCAAACGAGAATTGATGCAAATATAAATGAAACAAACACAGCGAAACAAATAATTGTTGAATCCAAGAAGAAGTCGTGGGAAACTTCGGTAATAACCTGGAAAGGGTAGGTCAAGCGGCAGGGAAACGTTGCTGGACGGTAATAATGAAAGACAAGGAGTGGATGAAAGGAATGAATAGTATGTTGGTTAAATTAGGTGAACTCAAAACAGATCATAGAGAATCGCTAGACAGCTGGAAGGAATAATTTTTAAATCATTTCAACCTAAAAAGAAATCTTTCTGGTGAAGTCTCGAACAACCGAGGTCAAGGGGAGGACAATGGTGTTGGTGAAATCACGTTTGAGGAAGTGGAAAGGATAGTAAAACAAATTCCGTTGTCACGAAGAAGAGGGAATAGATGAAATTAGACCTGAAATGATGAAATACAGAAGTGAAATGTCGTATGGCTATAGTGCCGAGATATCCCGGGACGGGTTCGGCTCACCAGGTGCAGGTCTTCTTATTTGAGTCCCGTAGGTGACCTGCGCGTCGTGATGAGGACGAAAATGAGGATAAAGACAACACATACACCCAGCCCCCGTTGAGACTGTCCTAACTAACTGACTAACTTTTGAAACATATTAATCTGAATTTATATTGAAAAATAATAACCATCTGCATTTGAAATGGAAATTATGAAAATTACATTCATTAAATAAAATACACACTCGTTGGACCTTGTACTCACACTTACTTGTTACCTGCTTACTTACACATACGCTATTTGAAGGGCGCCAGCTGCCACTCAGTGCAGCAATAATAGAATGAGACTCTTGACTATCTCTAGGGTGTGGGGTAATAAGCTTACTTTTGACAACATACCATATAAGTTCTGGGAAAAGGAGATTGGCGTTCGGTTTCCCCATTAATTTTGAGGTTAAGATATTTTACTGTCATAGAAATAAAACTATGAATTCGTTTGATAGAACAAAATATATTCTTTAAATAATATATAAAAAGTAGTGAGTCTTGTTGCGATAAAACAGATGAGAATATGAAATTATGATATTGCAACTGAAAGATACTAGGCATGAATTTGAATTCTTCTTCACCGGACATTTAACAATTTATACGAAATATTTCCCTCACTGATTCACTTGACTGTACCTTCAACACTTTTAGTGTAATTACGCCGTATTCCTTTGATCTGGTGTTTACTGTAGATGTGTCACGCCTAACTTGGTGATACATCCTTGTGACTGCTTCTTCTCCATATTATCTGACTTCTTTGTAAGTCAATATGGTATCCCTCTCTGACTCCATGGTAAGCCCTTGCGTCCGTGTCTTCAACTAAGTGACGGACCAACCTTTGGCCTCACTCTCTCAATGACCAATGATTAATGGCTCACTGAGTCTTCTCCATCTCTCGTTCACACTCGTTGACTGACCGACTGAGGCCTCTTCATCTAGTAGACTACTTCACTGTACTGCTTCCGTTTAAATAATGACTGACGCTACAATATGCACCCACCTTTTATAGACGTTGGTTGACACAGCTACGTAATCTCCAGAAATAACAATGACATACTCCCACAACGCCTCAAACCGTTGCATGTAATGGTGAAATCCCCTGGGGCGGCTGAGCCTTTGAGCGAATTTCTAAAAGCTCACGATGACGTAGCCATGACGTGGCGATGACTTGGCAGAAACGCCAGTAGTGCAAAATATAACAACGTCATATTCAACATCTGATATATAACAATTCTCACTGTACATGCATTGAGTGTTATTTTACACACACGTATATATGCATACATCTAAGTACAATCCTGCAAGCAACAAGCATTGTAAAATTGAATTGGATAAGAATTATAACAAAATAATAGTCATCTCACAGATAAAATAATAATAATACGAACATAATAATAATAATAATAATAATACAGATATTATCTTGTTACGGGATTTGAACCGTTACACCGTGCCGTAGGAATGAACCAATTAAGGTTAAAATCCAAGACCCGGCCGGGAATCGAACCCGGGACCGTCTGAACCGAAGGCCAGTACGCTGACCGTTCAGCTAACGAGTCGGACACCTGAAATGGTGAAATACAGTAGGAATGCAGGGATGAAATTGCTTCATAGAGTATTGAGATTACCATGGAATGTTAATAAGGTATCTTCCTATTGGTCAATATATCAGGCAAGATGTTCAGTGACATTTTGTAAGGGAGAGTGCGATCAGTGGTTGAGAGTAATTTGAATGAAAGCCATTGTTGTTTCAGACCACAGAGGGGCTGTCAGGATCATATTTTCAGTATGCACCAGATAAGTGACAAATGCTACTAGAGGAATAGACAGTTGTGTTTATATTTCGTACATCTAGAGAAGGCATATGACAGAGTATCGAAAGAAAAATTGTTCGCCGTACTGGGGGACTGTGGGATTAAGGAGAGATTATTATTATTATTATTATTATTATTATTATTATTATTATTATTTTGTTTTGCTATTTGCTTTACGTTGCACCGACACAGATAGGTCTTACGGCGACGATGGAATAGGAAAGGCCTAGGAATGGGAAGGAAGCGGCCGTGGCCTTAATTAAAGTACAGCCCCAGCATTTGCCTGGCGTGAAAATGGGAAACCACGGGAAAACATCTTCAGGGCTGCCGACAGTGGGGCTCGATCCCACTATCTCCCGAATACTGGATACTGGCCGCACTTAAGCGACTGCAGCTATCGAGGTCGGTGGGCCAGGAAGTGGCCATGGCCTTATTAAGGTACAGCCCCAGGATTTGCCTAGTGTGAAGATGGGAAACCATGGAAAACCATTGAGAGAAAAAGATTATCTGAAGTGAAACAGGTATAGTATAACAGGTGAATCATTGTCAGAATCAATTTTATAAAAGAATTGCAATTCGTGACAGCGTTATGTTTCTAATAAATTTCTTGAACGATGTAGGCTGTTATACTGTATTTAAAAGCGTATGGTAATAGAAAGGTAATTCAATTAATGTATTTCTAATTCGAATGTTGATGTATAGGAAGAATTACGGATTGGAATAATTTACCAATGGTGCCTACTACTATATCTACACCAGTTCGATATACGGTAGGCCTATTTCCAACCACTTTGAAATCATTTAAGAAAAGACTAGGCAAACAACTGATACGTAATCTGCCACTTGGACGACAGCCCTAAATTCAGATCATTGATTGATTGATTGATTGATTGATTGATTGATTGATTGATTGATTGATTGATTGCATAATTGAAACTGCCACTCTTTGAATCGTATCAGATATTCACACAAGACTGATTTTAAAATGCAATCCTATCTTACCTATTTTCTGGACCATACGTGTTCATAGAAAAGACTTACATCTTCAATTTTCCACAAATTACTTATCTAAATATAGGATATTTCTAAACAGCATGGTTCTATTACCAAAAGTGAAGTATTCTTGAATGAAAATAATAAACTGGTGGTGTGATATGACGTACAGAGGATGAAAGCATTGCGTATGGCAGAAAATAGAGTAGATGCCAGTTTTTTATTTATTCAGTGTAATATCCATGAAATGAGGATATTGTTCACCTTCCCTGCTAATGTTTTCAACTGATACACCATATAACTTCATAGTTGACGGTATACATGTAATGCATGTGCTTCAGAAAATTCTAGTGATACAATATGTTAGTGCTCAAAATAGCTGATGTAGCTTATCAATTTCATTAGAACATAAATACGTGTCTTGCAAATATAATTGCATGTGTCTAGTATCGACATTTAGTTAAAAATAATCTATGTTCTATATTTTCAGATGGATCTTCTTATTTTGCTATTTTAACTTAACATGAAATATGTATAGACATGATACTGTATTAGTTTAGTTATTTCTGTTGGATTGATTTGATTAGAAAACGTCAGTATAGTGATGTTTTTATTGAAATTTGGTTTTAAAACTAATATATATTAGGACGGGTCGTTCGTATTGTGTGCCTGGATGTTATCTGTATTGTGACCGTATCGTCACAGTGAATCAAAATTTCGAATTATATACTTGGGATGGAAGTAGGCTTGAAGCTTCCTTTGTGAGGATGCTAGCGGTTGCATCGTATTGTGCAATCCCTCTCGCCAGACTGGCGCCTAGAGCACGCAGATGATGGCTCAGAAAACCCCCGAACTGAGCGCGCGTAAAGGAAGAAGGCGAAAAAGACTACAGTTTTTGTTGACTCCGCCTCGAAAACAAATGCCAACTCACAGTAAACCCAACGTGAGGAGGTGATTTCAGAGGTCTTTTCGGTAGAATAACGGTTCATTTAACCAGGAAGTACATGTCAGCGTAATTACTAGAATATTGGTGTACTGGCAAAATTATAAACCAAAGTAAAGGAATGTCATCTATGAAATTGCGTCTAAATGAGATGACGTAAGTTGTTTGGCGTCCCCACGCTCGCTGTGAAACCAGATGGCCGACGGGGAATCCCTGACCCACTACTATTTTAGACGGATAAATTACAATCAAACCGCTGATCGTTTTGCGTTTCGCATGACATTGAGTACTTGTGATTATCGGTCCACACAATCCGCCGTATCGCTGATTTTCATGAACCCTGTGATTCAGGAGATCTCAGAATTATGGAGGGGAGAAGGTCCACTGTACCACCCCCGCTCCGTGTCAGGCCATTATATGCACACACTTCCGAGGGTGGCTAGTGAGTTAAGAAGTGATTTCCGGGGTGGAAGGACGTTCGGTCCGTGAACGGAATTGTCGTTTCTTTGTATTGAAAAGGTGAACATAAGCGGGTGTGTAACTCATATAACTTCTCTTGTGCAGTGTTATTAGATAAATTAACTGGGCGATGGTGCCGTGTGCAGCACAGATCGGGCGCGAAGCAGCCAGTAGTTACGCGCAATTACGTCGGCTGTACTGACTGTGTAATTCTGACGTTATGAAGTATCGAACTCCGGACGGAGAACACTATTGTGAACTAAATCTCCCGTAGCATAGAGAGAGATCAAGTCCGAGGAGTGTGATTTAAAATTCTTCTTTTATAAGTAGACGTGCGAAAAAGTATCATAAAAATTCCATGTTTTTAATGAACAGAATTTAGGACTAAACTTATCGCATTGAATGATGGCGTAGTGATAGAAGTGCAGAAACAGACGAATCAGACAGGGTATCATAGGAAAATAATAGTTACCTAATGTCACGGGAATTAGAGGTGATGAACTGTTGCAGTGAGAATACCATGAATGTCTGTACTAGCTTATAGGAGCGAAGAATACTGGCTGGGTCCTATATTAGAATAATCATAACGTAACTTTCATTAGTCAGAGACAGGAGAAGGGGAAATCGGACTGGAACGTGTGTGGAAGAAGTTGTGTAACAATCTGTATGAAATACATTTTTTTCCAGTGATTTCTACACCAAAGCAATGGATTACGCAAGAGCCGCCGAGGGACGTCTAGAACCCAAGACTTCATGCAACAGCGCCATGAAGTAAGAAGCCTCCGGCGGGTCCCTCGAGACCCGAATGATGACGGACACACCAAACTGTTGAGTACTGAGCTATGGTTTTCCAATGCTAGTATTCCCCCCCCCCTCCGCCTGTAAATATAAAACAATATAAGGATAGGCTTAAGATGAATTTAATATTGAATTGATAGGCTAGTTCGCTTAGAGTGGTCAGAAGAGTCCATTTCTAGTTTAACTACTTGGGGTATTGCAACTTTTCCACCCCACGCCATTTGCCCCATAGAACCAAATGACGGCATGATAATCCCTAAAATATCGGGATACCGCCATATAGCACCATACGCCAAGGCGCTCGATGGAAAGGGACCTTTTTAGTCTAGAGTCAAATGCCACCTCATCTGGAAAGAACGAAAAAGAAAATGTTCAGAATGATGGGTGAGCAAAAGCTCTTCCGACCGTGCAAGGGTCAACTGCACCCCTCCGTTCCATAGAATTAAACCACTAACCTCCCAGGGCTATGGTGCGTTCGCGGCAAAAGATTCAAAGAAAATAACACATAACTAGCTTAAAGGCATAAATGAACGGAAGGAAACTTGGAATGCAATGTTTTTCGGCAAAATGACAGGCAAGCAAAAGTTTAATTACCTATTTATTAATCCTTGATAAATCAAATTAATTAAATTGACCCTGAATACTTATAATATAATCATAATAGAATATGAAATGTCCAATGGACTAAATACAAAATTGTAAAAAGTCAAAGTTGATTTCTCCCTTCCCTCTTTCCTCTTCCCGACATGACGATAAATATTACATTAAAATTTGTATAACATATTTTTTAAATCAGAAATATCCTTATAAATGCGACGGTTATCATTAAGAACTTTCTTCACTATCAGAAGAAACAATTATCTATACAACAAAAAAATGAAGATAACTTGGAGTGGTCACCTAGCTAAATTAATTATATTACAAATAAGTAAACAAAAGAATAAGTGAATACTAGTCGGTGAGATCATAATCATAAAATAAATAACAATGACCGATGTCGGATCCAAAAATCGAACCCACATCCCAATGAATCCAATGGCAAAATAACGAAATAGAGCTCGTTTTGTCATCCAAATAAAAATGTAAAACACAACTAAAATAACGCATAAAAAAAGGAAAATATGTACACATAATTTAAAAGGAACAATAAACAATATGCGCATGCAATTTGCTGTATTATGAAAAAGAAAATAAATCGTGTGACAACAAAAATCCATGGTTGCCTCAGAGTTCGAACCGATGACATCCAGGATGGCATCGACAAACGGGTCTATTAAAACTCCCTTTCTCAATTAATCATAGGGTCAACAAATCAATAATAATACTGGCGTTCCAGTCATTTAATTTCATTATAAAATTAAACATGAAAAAGTTAAAAGAATCCTTTAAACTATAATCGGTTTTTCTGCAGACTTCCCTGCCTCCATTCTAAGTGGAATAGCTCAAACAATACAGTAAACATTGACCCTTTTACAAGGAACAAGCTCTCTCGCTCCCCTTCAAGTTGTAAATCTTTCGATGTCATGCCATAATAAGTAATGGCCTGGTGTGGCAGAAAATATTTTGTTAACAGCTCAAGGCGAGACCAAATCGTCTCCCTTAGAATCCATCATTGTTAAATAATCTCCTTTCAATACATATTCTCAAATCATATTCCAAAGCTCCACTGGCTTATTAATTCACTGCCTTATCACAATTCTTTAATTCAATATCAAGCCACCATTTATCTTCTCATATTCACATCCTTATACTTACAATGACCGGGTTCGCATCCATCCGATTACAAAGGTACACAGCCTAGGTTTTCCTAAATTTTAAACTCAGACAAATAAAATCAAATATGGATTTTAAACATATCCATAATGTTATTCTCTTATACAGAAAGGGAAAATATTTGACATTAAAGGAAAACACTAACCTCAATGTGAGGGCGTTTGTTCGTTGTCCAGGCTTGTCACAAGTTACGCAAATAATTAATATATCCATCTACAAATATCATCATGCAAATTACGTGAAAGTAAGAGTGCCTTCCTATCTTGATATTATAAACCGATAGTCCATTTTTGAAGAGATAATCACCATGCATTATCACAATAAGCTAGGATATCTCGTAAATAAATTATACATATCACGGTTTGGGATCAGTACAAATACAAATCTGCATTTTTTTACCTAATCTAAGCTCTCTCAGACTAACTAATATTTTTCATCAAATCACGGACATGCATTATATATTGAAGCCTATGTAGTAGACTATTAATTCCGTCTAGATGAATATAAACGATATGAAGACCACTCACAAGTTCTCTCTCTAATTCAAGAATACATGCAATTTACATTTCTAATCTAATTTATGTGATCTACATATTAAAAAACCGCGCAATTATTTAGAAAAATTATTACATTTTAGTACTTATCATCATGTCGTGAAATCCAAGGCTAGAGCCTAGGAAAAGGCCTTTATCGTCTTTTAAGCTTCCATGGCGCTGACGTTGGTCACAGGTTGGTATCCACTGCTACTCCTGCTGAGCGCGTTCATAATCCAGGGTCCTCTTCTACACTATAACAACTTGATAATGTTGACATATGTTGCCTCACTTTAACAAAAAAAATACACTGTAACACTTTAATGAGGTTGACATATGTTGCGTCACTTTAAAAAGAAACTACTGTAACAATTTAATGAGGTTGCATTACTTCAACCCTTTTAATACTATCATTTGTAGATAATTATAATAGTCTCGAAGATGTAAAATGTATATTTCCACTCTGAAATACTAGTAAAATCAGAACACCAGCAAACCGTGGTTCTGCCTTGAATCCTTCGCGTCGAGTGGCAGTGGTGTCATCACCGCCATCCCTTTTAAAAGCTTTCCCCTACTCACGCAACATACAGTGGCTAGTCCCCACTATTTTTTAATTAATAATTCAACGTGTCGTATGACATCGGTAATGCACTCAAATGCGTGACTCAGACTCTTAAGTAGTCTTGATATGTGCGGAACCAGCATCGATCGGCCGTTTATTTAAAATTAATTATCCAAATATTTCCCCTACAGAGTCTCCCATGGTATTTCTGCTTGCATAGTAAGCGTACTGACGCTAAGTTGTTATATAACCCAAATGATCGCGTATTTCTCCACACGTTAATATTTTATAAAAAAATTGGAATTTTGGCAGAGGTCTAAAATGAAATCATATAACGTCCCGAGGTTTCCCATACTAATTGTTATGTATATCTCGAAATCTTATCATACAAATGAAGCTTGCAAGCTGGCATCGCCGCGTTTCGGCCATTTTTCAACGGGTGGTTGGATCATTATTGATTTTCTTTGCTTGACATTTTTCATCTCTCTCTCTCTATCTGGGGATTCTTTTAGTTAAGACGGAGTGGTGTTTACCATGTCAGAAGGTTGTGTAAGCATGTGCAACCTAATGCAACTTTCTGTAACATGTACAAGGGAGCTTAACAAAGGTTTCTCACTGCCTAAAATAATAAATAAATAAATAAATATGTACATGACCGATACGGTCACACTATATGGAAAGGAAATGAACTATGAAAATTGTATATAATTTGGGCCCCAAACTTAGTTCACTGCATGTGCATGCGTTTTTATTTATATTTTTACGAGTGCTGTTTGAGGAAAGGGGGAAGAGAAAGAAGAAATTTCGGTAGGATAAGGAAGCAGATCTCATCTATATAAGATGGATCAGGACAGTCTGACGACAGGATCTTCATTAAGTGCCTGAGGAGATATAAAAGTGGAATAGCTGCAGCACTCTCTTTTAGAAGTAAAATAGTAGATTGGTTTGCACGTTGGGTTAAGATTTGGCTGTATCTGTGTGTGTGTGAAGAGTTCTTGGTGCTGAGGTTCGAATATCCGCCCTCCTAAACACTAGTTAGGCCCCTGTGTAAAATTTTAATTTATTGTTTGGTAAAGTTTTAATACTTTATTTTTCATTGTTTTAATCGGATATTATATGCCTATATATTTTTAGCATAATTTTAATTGATATCAGGTACACACTCTCACCTTATTGGTCAGAGATTATAGAATATTGGTTTTGCTTGTGTGCTAGTGGAAGTGTGGTTAATGTTGTGATGATGTGAACGTTGGTTTGAACTCCGGACCTCTGGATAGTTGAGGGAATCTGGCATGATATAGCGGTCTGATGTAAGAGATAGTTGTTGGATATGAAGTGCGCACGGGCTGATTAAGGCATGTTTTTTAAATGCCTCAGTATGATTGCGTGAATAATAACGACCCATTGACCTCCTATTGTGAGTATGTCAAATAGTTTACTGCCCCGTTTTTGGAAGGGGAATGGCCGCGAGGCGAGATTTACGATCCCAGGGAGGGTAGTGTCTTTGTGAAAAGGCCCGCTGAAGATGAGCCTGTAGTCGCTCGGCGAAGGAATTGGATCTATTAAACAGTGCGTTCTTCTGTGAGTAAAAGACAATATGTTACGTGATTACCACACACGCCACAAGCCAGGTCTAAAGTAACGTAGGAACATATAATTGTTACCTTTCATAATGCGATAGGTAGGGTTTGATTTCAGCATACCTGATGGAGAGGACCAAATGTCTCTAGTTCGAACCTCGGGAGCACAATGCGAACGGCAAGTCACACAAGAGGCGGATTTTAATGAAGCAAAATACAGCCATTGTTTTTCTTGTATGTGTATAATATGTTTTTTTTTCAGGGTATGAATATATGTTTAGTTAATCAGTGTTTTGTTTGAAGCTAGACTTCGTGAAAGTCCATTGGTAGTTTGTGTCAGTGATAATTTTCGATCCTTATTATGCGTACGGTTTTGTTCAGTAAATGAGAGGTTCGTAACCACCATGATCTTATTCATGTTTAATATTTGTAGGATTATTTTGAATTACCGGAGCATTTGCGTATTATTCTCAAAGTTGATTTATTTTATATATTATCTGTTGCGATAAGTTTAAGTTAGGCGGCCACTCTAAGACGAATTTTTCAGTGTTAATTATATTTTAAATGTGTAATTTGGGACTTAATCCCGTGGAATACTACGCATCTGGAAAGTCATAGCTTATAACTGTAAATATATGAGGGTTATTAATTTTTGTTGTTTGTCGTACTCAACAGTTCAATTTAGCGGGGTGATAGACCGGAAAACCCAATGTAGCAAAAATTTGTTTGTAAGAAAATTCAACCTTTTCGACGTATTCAAATGAAAAGGATATAACACTCAAGTCTTTGATTTATAAGTGAATGTTTTAATTTGTAATCAAATTTCAATGCCGAACATTGGTAGTCCACATAGTGACATCAGAATGATGATTTGAGTGTAGCACGGATTTACCGTCGCTTAACGAGTGTCTAGTGTATTGTTAATTCTTTTTAACCCAACAAGGTTGTAGGTTATATTGTATATGTTTTAACGAGCGCTAAGTAAATTTTCAGAAAATTCATCTGTGCCTATCTTTGCCGAAAATTAGCATCCACAACCTCTTCCGTTCATTGTATGCCCGTAAGTTAGCTTTAAGATGGTCTTAGTTCGGAGCCGCGAACGCACCGCGCCCTTGAGAGGCTTGTGTTCATATCCTGGGAACGGGAGAGTAGCGTTGACCTCGCTATGCCGTAAATGGCATTTGTCGTTTCATGTGAGTGGATTAATTACATAAAATCCCGATGAGGCGGCATTGTCACCAGGCAGAAAAAGGTCCCTTGACTATCGTTTTCTATGGAGCATGGTCCCATGTGTTCAGGATCCGACAGGGATACATTGCGTTGTCACATGGTCCCATGAGCTATGGGAGATGATGGGAAAGGTTCCAATATAGAGAGGTAAAGTTTGTTTGTATGTAATGGCTAATCTCAGGAACTACTGGACCAATTCTAAAAATTAATTCACTAATAGAAAGATACAGTGGTATAGACTATATTTTATTTTCAAAACAATTCGAGGGGGAGGGGGCGACGTGAGGAGATATAAAAATACTAGGCTACTATAGGTGAAATATCGAATTTGTCGTACAAGGACAAGCTCATTTTAAGCTCCTTGACGCAAAGAACAAACTTCGGCAAGCCCTATGGGCCCGGAAACCATGTTTTAAGGCCCTAAAACCAACCGTTATTGAGATATTGGCACCACACTACCCTTGCTCTAGGAATCGGATAAGGAAATGAACTGCCGCAACCATGGCAACATCAGCTACAGTATGCTTACAGCAGCGAGATTGTCTACAATATATCACAAAAACCTAACAAGTTACAGACATAAAATTTGGTATTTGGAATCTCCTTTAAAGTAAAAGAACACAATTTTTTGTTTTCATGAAGTCCACTTAACGGGTGAGGGTTGAAAAGAAGTGAGGAAGGAGTTGAATTATTTATATGAGGATACATATATCTCAGAAACGGAAAGTGTTACAAGACGTTAAAATTGGTAGGCCGTACTTGGAATCTCTTTTAAAAATAAATGAACGCACATTTTCTGGAAAATCCGCTGGGGGGTGAACATTTCTTTTAAATGGGTGATATTTTAAAATGAGTATCTTCTTCTCTTCTATCGATTTTCCCCACACCTGTGGGGTCGCTATTTTACGACTGGATGCTCTTCCTGACGCCAACCCTATGTGTAGGGGTGTAATTACTATTGCGAATTCCGAATTCCTACTGTGGTTTGTAATGTGGTGTGTTGAGTGAATATGAAGAGGAGAGTGTTGGGACAAATACAAACAACCTGTCCTCGAGCCAGAAGGATTAATCATACGTGATTAAAATATCTGACCCAACTCGGAATCGAAACCGGAACTCTGTGAACCGAAGGCCTCAACGGTGAACCCCCAGCCAAGGAGAGGGTCAGTTTTTAAAATTAGTATATCTACAGTATGTCTTATAAACTTAACATGTTACAGGCGTGAAAATTGTATTTGTAATCTCCTTTAGAAATAAAGGAACCCCTTTTTTGACTGTTTCTCACGTGTAGAATTCGATGTCGCATGTTCCAGATTTAGCTCTGCCAGTAGCTTGGTCATCTTAGCCCCAAAAGGCAATGCCACAAACGTGGTTTACAAGGCGATTCTGGCGTAAATGAAATGCAATTTTTCGGCGAGTTTTTATACTTTAGGGGATTTTCAGATAATGTCTTAGTGCCGTACCGACGAACAATTAATGTTTATTAACTTACGAAATCCTCGCGAGCGAAGCCGTGGGTAACAGCTAGTTCATAATAAAGGAGATGCACTCGCATTTAGATCAAGTGATTTCGTAGTTGCAAATAATTCATTAGGGTGTATTAAAACATATAAGTACGGGCCGTGAAAGCATCAATTGCAACATGAAATATTTAATTACGTATGTGTAGCAGATTTTAGAAGGCAGTGAAAGACAGGAGACAAAAGAAATAAGAGAAAAAAAAAGAAAGTAGGAAGCCGATATCGCGAATTCATTAAGATGATGTGTTTTGCTTGTAAAATCTTATTGTTGTACATACAGCAGTGTAAATAAATGCATTAAATACTGATTAGTGACCAAGAGTTATAAGCAGTAACATTGGTGACCTCCGATGTGATACAAATAACGGCAAGTTTTCGAAGTGTAAGTGAAGTGAAACATAAAGAAGCCACCAATTAAACAACAGCACACTGTTACGTGAGTAGAAGTTCTCAGTCGCATTCATTTCATCGTCCTGTGATGAATATCAATCTTAGGCCGTAGACTGTATTGTAAATTGTGTATTCAGAAACATATACAATAGGAACTAACCCCGAAATGGCAACCCAGGAAAACAAAGATATTCCAACCGTAGGATGCGAAGCTAACAAGGTTAGCATAAAAATTCCTCCGTTTTGGTCTGAGAAGCCCGAAATTTGGTTTTTCCAAGTAGAAGCCCAGTTCAACATTAATAGAATCACATCCGAAGAAACCAAATTTAATTACATAATTGCCCAACTCGAACCAAAATATATCGAGAATATTTGGGATATAATAACAGGACCAGGAACTGCTAAATATACGGCCGCCAAATCACGGCTCCTGGATATTTTCAAAGAGAGTGAAGATGTGAAAATCAAAAGATTGTTTACTGGTGTAGAGTTAGGAGATTACAAACCTAGTCAGCTTCTTAGAAAAATGCAGTCGTTAGCTGGAAAGGATGTGACTGATAAGGTTATTAGAACCCTTTGGCTAGATAAGCTTTAGATTCGATAAAAAATATCCTACTCGTGAGCGAAAAGTGCCTGGAGCGTGTCGCAGTGATGGCTGATAAGATGTTGGAGATGAACCCCCGCAATGACGTATTCAAGGTTGATACCCAAGACGCAAAAGGTACTATTATTAATGAGTTAATTACTAGGATTGCTCATTTGGAACAACAAATCGCTACGATGTCCGTAGGACAACCCAGCAGTCGAAATCCTAGTCATCGCCGGCGAAGCTCTAGTCGTGACCGAAGCCGAAGTAGAAGAAGATACGACCCAAAAGGCAAGTACTGCTATTATCACTTCCGATTTGGTCAACAATGCATTCCAGAGAAATGTAAACAGCCTTGCTCATGGAATTCGTCGGAAAACTCCAACGGGCAGTAGAATTAGCGGCTAGTTCACCTGCCGAGAACCATGATAGAAGCCGCAAACACCGGTTATTCGTAACAGATAATAAAACAGGCCTGCGGTTTCTAGTTGACAGTGGGGCAGATGTGTCAATAATTCCACCAAGGAACTGTGATCGAATCGATGATTCGTTTAAACTTTATGCTGCCAATGGTACTGTAATTCCAACGTATGGTATCAAAACCCTAACTTTGGATTTAGGTTTACGCAAACAATTTCAGTGGCCATTTGTAAGTGCTAAGGTCAACAAGGGTATATTAGGAGCAGATTTTTTAAACGAATTTCATTTATGTGTCGATATTCGTAACAAACAATTAACAGATGGCGTAACCAAACTTAAAAGCAAGGGTGAGGTTATGTCCATTTCGGAAAATGAAACTATAAGTACAGTGAACAAAAGTATGCAATTTGCCGACTTGTTCAGGTCCTATCCTGAAATAACATCGCCAAATTTGATACCAGAAAAGATTCCACATAATATTAAACATTATATCAATACCCAAGGAACTCCAGTTTATTCTAGAGCAAGACCATTAGCACCTCATCGGTTACAGCAAGCGAAACAAGAATTTCAATCTATGCTGGATCATGGAATCATCAGGCCATCAAAGTCAGAATGGGCTAGTCCTCTTCGCTTGGTAAACAAGGAGGATGGATCACTTCGTCCATGTGGAGACTATAGGAGACTGAATGAACGAACAGTTCCAGACAAGTATCCTATCCCGAGACTTGAAGACTTTCATCACATCTTGGATGGTACAACGATTTTTTCCAAGATCGATGTATTCAGGACGTATTTTCAGATCCCAATAGCAGATCCCACAAGCACAAAACTGCCATTATCAAACCATTCGGACTTTTTGAATTTAATGTCATGAGTTTTGGACTTAGGAATGCCCCATCGACATTCATGCGGTTCATCCATGGTGTCTTGAATGGGTTAAATTTCGTATTTCCGTACCTGGATGATATATTGATTGCCTCCAAATCAGTTGCAGAACACAAGCATCACCTACAGCTAGTTTTAGAACGGTTGTCGAAGTATGGCCTCCGTATCAACATGGCTAAATCTGTAATAGCTGCAAAAGAACTTGAATTTCTAGGGTACCTGATTACACCAGATGGTTCGAGACCACTTCCTGAGAAGGTACAAGCAATCAAGGACTATAAGTTACCTGAGACCGTGCGTGACTTACGCACATTCCTCGGTTATCTGCCAAATGCAGCAGAAACTCAAGCTATTCTACACGAGTATTTGAAAGGAGCTAAGAAGAACGACAGCAGAAAAATTGACTGGACCGACGAAACCAAGAAACAGTTTGAGAAATGTAAAGAAGACCTGATTAATGCTACATTCCTGACATTTCCAGTTCCAGATCTGCCTATAGCCCTTTTCACAGATTCTTCTGATCAGGCTGTTGGAGCAGCATTACAGCAATATGAAGACGCTGGTTGGAAACCTATAGCTTTCTACTCCAAAAAGCTTAGCAGTGCGCAGAAGAATTACAGTGCATATGATAAAGTATTGCTTGCAATATACCTAGCCGTGAAACAATTCAGGCACCTCGTTGAAGGTAGAGAACTTACCATTTTTACGGATCACAAACCAATCACCTACGCATTCCAACAAAAGAATGAGAAGGCATCCCCTCGGCAACTACGGCATCTGCAGTACATCTCGGAGTTCACGACTGACATACGTCATGTCAGTGGCAGAGATAATGTGGTAGCCGATACTCTGTCAAGACTTCACGAAATTTCAGTAATTGATTATGAAGTCATAGCAAAGCATCAAGAAAATGATGAAGAGCTGAAGCAGTTACAACAAGACAATACATCACTGAAATTCAAACAGTGTCAGTTAGGTTCTCAGTACATGTTGTGGTGTGATGTCTCTACTAATAACATTCGCCCTTTTGTTCCAAAGTTATTTCGCACAAAAATTTTCAGACAGATTCGCGATATGGCACATCCTGGCGTGAAAGCAACAGTCAAAAACGTTGTTGCCAAGTTTATATGGCCAGGAATAAGAAATGATGTGCGTAAATGGGCTCAATCTTGCATTAGTTGTCAACAAAACAAAGTGACAAGGCACACTAAGTCTCCAGTTGGAAATTTCGAGCAACCAGATGATAGATTCAAAGTGGTTTATGTAGATATAATTGGACCCTTGCCACCATCAGAGGGAAACATTTACTGCCTTACTTGCATTGATCGATTCAACAGTTGGATGGAAATCATTCCAATGGCCAATATCACCGCCCAGTCAGTAGCAAGTTCATTCTACAACAATTGGATAAGTAGATTTGGAGTTCCAGAAGTAATTGTTACGGACCAAGGGAAACAATTTGAATCAGAATTATTTAGAGACTTAACAAAACTCTGCGGAGCGAAGGTGCAACATACAACTTCGTTCCATCCCCAGGCAAATGGAAAAATAGAACGGCTACATCGTACTCTTAAAGCAGCAATTAGAGCACACAAGGACCCCAGATGGACTCAGAGCCCACCGACAGTTCTACTTGGTCTACGAGCAGCCATTCGAGAAGACTCCAACTACTCACTTGCCGAAATGATGTATGGAACCACCATCAGACTTCCTGGAGTGTTTCTCGAACATTCAGTGCAGTTACAGTGCAATCCAGATACCTTTGTGACCCAACTCTGGGATCACATAAAGCATCTTAAGCCTGCTAAACCTAGAACAGTGACATCCAGATCTACATTTATTCACAAAGACCTCTCTTGTAGTTCACATGTGTTCTTGAGGACAGACAAAGTTAAAAAATCCCTCGAGCCACCTTATGAAGGACCGTTCCGAGTGGTAAAGAGGCAGGACAAATATTTCACCATCAGTATCAAGGGCAAAGATGTAAACGTTTCCATTGATAGACTCAAACCTGCTTATATACTAGCAGATGAAGAAACAGAACGAGATACAGTGAGGAATCCTAATCTACCTCCTATAACACCCCCCTGTTTCCGAAAAATACCATGCCAACCAGAAACAGGAAAATACCTTCCAGGACAGTGAACGAGTCAAGACTACACGTAGTGGTAGAGTGATAAGACTTCCTACCAGATATCGGGACATTAATGACTTCTTAGGTTAGGTAAGGTTGGGTTAGCCTTTTGTCATGTAGAGTTCATAAAAGTTTTCATCTTCTGTTAACGTAACTTAGTTACTGGCAGGAGAGTGATGTAGCAGATTTTAGAAGGCAGTGAAAGACAAGAGACAAAAGAAATAACAGAAAAAAAGAAAGTAGGAACCCGATATCGCGAATTTATTAAGATGATGTGTTTTGCTTGTAAAATCTTATTGTTGTACGTACAGCAGTGTAAATAAATGCATTAAATACTGATTAGTGACCAAGAGTTATAAGCAGTAACATATGCTATTATTGACAACTTACCAATTCAACACGATAATCAGAACGTTATGTTTTTGTATCACAGGCTTGTTTACATTCAACCGATGCGTCAGCCATGTTGATTCTGTATTAAGGTCTGATACTATTGTAGATGGTCTTAGTAGAGGGCGATGGATTGAATGGCCAAGCGGCGCATTTTGGAAACAATCCAATTTCACCACGGCCAACTAGATCTACACTGCGCCCCGTTTTCCTTTCGTTTACGATTTATTCCTAGTGGGTGGGAAACAGAGCCATCTACAGTTAAAGCCGGAAGGTACGCTTGGCAACGCGGTATCTATCTGTCAAGCGGAGGCCGAGAGAAAAGGGGGCGTGTCCGACTTTGAATTGACTTCAATGATATTCAGCGCACTTAAACCAACATGGTGGTTATGAAAAATATACACACTGTGAAAAATGACACTAAGAAACACACAAATCAAGAAATGCACTCAGTAAATTTAGAAATACACATTTTACATGCATAAAAACGAAACCCTTTAATGAACAGTACTCACAAGCTCAATGTTTACGGAGTGTTGACAGCTTCCTTCGTTTACTGATTTTATCATCACTGCTGGCATAACTCTTGTTCTTAATCTGCTTTCTATAATTGAATCGGTCATTGTTAGAAGGCACTAAGTCATTTTTGTAAGAATTGAGATAATTGACAAAAACTGTTTCTCTCACTTATTTGTAAAGCATAGTTGATGTCACGTGTAAGTATCATTGCCTGCAATAATGCTGTTCTAGAGAAGTCTATTTGAACAGATTTATCCTTTTAAAAAGTGAGAAAATAGAAAAAGAAATTTATGACTTAGTTCCCTTTAACAATGAATCAGATCTTTAAACAGTAGTTAGTTCACTTTTATGACAAATATACAGATTTATTTTTACCATTATAGCATATTACTATATTTTCAATGCTAGTAATACAGTAGTGGGCAAATAGAACCAAAATGTTCAGAAAGGAAGTTACAGTTTGTAATGCTTAGGTAGGTAATTGCCTAATAACCTTCTGATGATGACGCTGTGATATGTGTTAAACACTTTATTCATCATTATCGTGTTCCGTTGTTGGCCACACCAATATGTCCTTATAAAACGAAACGGCTTCCTCATCAACTTCAACATACTTGTACACTTTTTGGATATCCACAATCTTTTTCTTGTTAATGGGGACTTTCTCCAAAACATAAGCCTGAGGAATATTCATGCTGAAGGTATCATATACGTGAGGTTTCGCAACGGGAAATGTGCATTTAACAAGTCCGTCAATGAATGGATATGCTTCTATAACACCTGGTTTCTCAACTGAATACCTGAATTCCTTGAATGGCATGGGGGCCAAGGTGACCTTTTCACTACAAGGAGCAGTTTGAGTTTCATTAGCGATGCAGGTTTTGTTGTAGAAGGAAGGCCACCAGGCACTGAAATTTAGGATTTCAGACGATTCCACCATGTGCACAAGTACATTTGATTTACTGTATGCCAGCAGACAACAGTATTCTTGTGGGGTATATATCCTATCAGTCTTCTTGATTTTTCTCCTGAAGATTCCAAAATCCCTATCACAAGGCAGGAAGGAATGGCCTCTCACTGGATACCGGTGAATTATATCCTTAAATCTTCCAGACTGTGTTAAACTCAGGCACATGCGAATGACAGCGTGGTTCTTATTTTGAGCTGCGCAACCGTCTGAGTAAAGATGAAGTTCCGTGATTTCTGGAGTCAAGTGAGCATTAATGTAGTGCATTAGAAAAGAACAAACCTCATTCGCACATTTGTTTGCAATGCCTTCGTTGTATAAGAAGAGGAAACTGGTTTCAGATTTCAAATCATGCACACAGAAGCAATAAACCCATAGCTGACGCAGATAGAAAATATCCTGCACTGGAAGATGCGGGAGCGGTAAGTTCTGCATGAAATCAAAAACAAGCCCACCAATATGAGCGTTCATTTTGCAAGCTTCCTGTGTTTTCTTTAAAGCTCTATAAAACTTGGCACTTCGACGTTTATGAATGGCTAACTCGGAGGCGGCTGCGCGCTTCACATTCTCAGCCAAGTGTGGAGATTTCATTTTTACCTGTAGCTCTTCACATGTACTACATACGTGTCTATCTGTGGCCTTCCAAAGCGGAGAGCGAAGTTTTCATTATAATATTTCACGTAGAATTTATATTTCACGTTCAAGTTTGGATGTTTCTCTCTGAAAAGATGGTACATCTGCTTCACATCTAACCTAGCATCCAAATATTTTATCTCAGAACCAGAATAGTGAGTTGATTTTACCGGAAATGTTTCAATGTGATTGTGTATGAGTTGCTCCACTTCCAATGGTGTTTTACGGGTACTTGGATGGAACCCACGCCTATCCCTTGGTGTTTCCCCTCTAAGCAGCAGACTGTTAATTCGGTATATTCTCTTTTGTGACACCGCATGAAGACTCAAGAATGCTCGCCTACATACCTCAGTTTTCTCACTTCCAACAAGCACATGATATTTGAATGCAGCTTGCCTTTCATTTGCTTTCCCATTGACATCTACTTTGCGTGGTCTGCGATGTTTCACCTGTTTTGCTTCTATTAGACGCTGCAAATGAAGATCTTGTTCGTTTTTAGTCTCAAGGTCATGAAATGCTGTAAGAATATTGATTTGGTTACACTCACTGATACGGAGGAAACATCTCTTTCGGCACCTGTAACAATACGCGAACGAGGAAAATTAATATTGGACACTAAAATTTCCACCACACCTAGTATCTTGATATTATAATATGATGCTTTCCCTGCTCATAACCTATCAGTAAAATTAAGCTTCACCTTACTACTTACCGGCAATCTTCTCCAGTTTTCTTGGCTGGCATTATTTTTCCTGTAGCTGTAACATATTCCGAACTTTTCACTCTTGCCTTCTTAACCGTATTTCTATGGTAATTACCAGTATTTATGCAACGTTTCTTGCCTTTCTTTATTCCCTCCATTATTACGTTGGGCAAACAAGCTTGTACAACACACTTCCGTGTTCTTCTGTGACAGAAGAACAACACTGCTTGCTGCCAACTTAACCTGCTTCACTGTTAAATGGAACTAAGTCAATGACTTAGTTCTCTTTAACACTGAACGTTAAATTCAGCTAGTAGTTTTACAGCATACTGGACGGGCAGACTTAGTTCCTTTTAACATAGCTAGATGCGTCTACATTCATACTATACGTATCCATGGAAATCTCAATTTTGACAAGAATTGACTTAGTGCCTTCTAACAATGACCGATTCAATTATTCAATATGACGTTGCAAAATGTGGACAATAAACAGTCTATTAGACTATTATTGTCATGCCCACATTTACCCTGTTCAAACCAGAACTGTTGATTTTCATCTCTCCCTAAAGCAGCTCTGGATAGAGAGAAGAGAACTTCTTTGTGATTTCCACAATCCAGGTAGTCTTCCTTGTAGTCTTCAGACACCAACAAGGTAAACATTCCTGTCACTGTTACACAGACACACACAACACAATCTGATGGCACCACTAACCCACCTCTCTGAAGTTCTTCAAAATAGGGGTCATCTGTTTCATTGCACTGCAGGAGACCTAAACATGTGCCACAGCTTATCCTTTTGGATATTGCCCTTACTGCATACCCAGAAATGTATATTACACCTGACATCTCAAAATGCCCATCAGAAATGTCACATGATAAAAGTGAGTCGAACTTTTTTATCACTGCCATATTGAGCCTAATATCATCTGTCTTGGTGGAATCAGACATTTCTAACTGGCTACAGTCAAACTGCACTTTTCCATACCTAGATGAGTGCAAGCCCAGAACACTCTTAATCCTAATTTTCTTCTCACTTTCTATAACTTGAAGTGCAGTAACATTGTAGTTACAACCACTAAGCTGTCTGTACTGACCAAACCTTCTTTCCAGATTGTCACTCTGAAACTTTCCTAACAGTAAATAATTTGGTTTCACAGTTTCAAATGAAAATTGGATAATTTTTAACAGGACAGTTGTGGTATGTACCAAAGCTCTTGAAGTGTCAGTTGTTAAGTGACCATGAACCAAATTTAAATCATCCCAACTGCTTACCCACTCACAGAAATGTTGAAGAAATTGAATGCGGTCATCATCTAGTTCAGTAAAAGGCATTTGATTGTGGTCCCTCTTGCAAATTCCTTTAGTTACACTTTTGACGTTTACAATACGCCACCACTTAATAATAATTTCTAAAAAAATTGCAGTGGCATTAGAATCTAGTTGAGTGGTTTTTAATAAGAATTGTATTGTAGCCAGTGGCCATTTTAAGAAATAAATAAATAAAATACATTTCCACTTATTGTCACAATGTTTTTTTTTTTTTTTTTTTTTTTTTTTTGCACTTCTAATTGTCATTTCCACTATTCATTAGCAAGTTGGGTGATCGTTTGTTGCCTACGCTTGCACTGTAAAGCGTGATACTTCTCACAGAGTTGGTCACAGAGTCTACACACGCAATCCGGGCCTGGTTCATGATAATTCAAGGTCTGGCATACTTTATGATGAAACCCATGTATGGCAAACCTCGTAACTGTATGCCGTAAGTCATATCCTGTGCGTGTCCATTCACGGTTGATCATGGCGTCTGTCCCGTAGAAATCCATCCCAATATCTGCTCTTTTTTCTTTTAGTTCTTGTAAGAGTTCTCGATAACTTGTTGTGGATGGTAGCAGTAGGTGAAGTCTTACATCCTCCACTAAAAACGTTTCCCTCGCCAATACATAGACTAGTCGAGATGGAGTGTATTTCGAGACGCTTAGAACTCGCTTGAGGAACCTCGCTTTCAGACTTTCCAATTCTTGCAGTTGTTTCTTCGAGAGGAACTCCCATATTAACTCCAGACCATATGTGCCTACAGGCATAGCCTTGATTACGAAAAGTCGCATGGCTGTCTCCAGGGACAGGCGTGGTAGTTGCTTGATGTCGTTGATGTTCCCAATTGCTGCGGCTATTCTTTCCCTCAGGTGTATCGAGAAAGACGTTCCAGTTACTTGAATTGTGATTCCGAGGTATTTGTAGGCGTTGCTATTCTTGAGCCTCTGTCCTTTGCATTGTATAAAATCCTGTTTTGCTAATTTACCATCTTTTCTGAATACTACTAACTCAGTTTTGTTTATATTTAGCGCCATTTCATTCTCATCTGCCCATTCTGTGATGAGATCCATCGCACTCTGCAATTCATCTCTATTCTCTGAGGCCAATGCCATGTCATCGGCATATATGTATGCGTTTACACTCTTAGTGCATCTCTTGATCTTAGCTGTCACATCATGCGTTAGGACATTGAATAGTAATGGACTCAATGGGTCGCCCTGAAGCACTCCAATCGTTTGGCTGATCCATTTGGATGTGCAAAGGTTGTCATTTATTTGTACGAAATTTTCTGTTAATATATTTACTGCTAGTCTTGTCAGCCATGTTCTTCCAGTTAAAGCTTCCAGCTTCTTCAGCATCTTTGTCCTGTTTACTCTGTCAAAGGCCTTGGTATAGTCAATGAAAACTACATACATCTTCCCTCGATGTTCGGCAATTGCTCGGTGGATGTCTTGAAGTAGATTTCCAGCTGCCATCAAAGTTGATCTGCCTGATCTAAAGCCATACTGTTCTTCCGGCAAAAGCGGATCTACTGTTGTGCCTATGCGTTGGGTCAGCAATCTCGTAAGCAGTTTAAAACCTACTTGTTCCAGTGCAATTCCTCTGTAGGACTCAGGTCTATTCACCTCTCCTTTTCCTTCATAGAGCATTTTTATGGTTGACTTCCTCCAAGATGATGGAATCTTCCCTGTCTCTAGACATTTGTTCAGCAGCTCTGTCCATACTAGCAATAGGTATGGTGCTGAGGCTTTCAGATGTTCATTGAAAATCCCATCCGGACCTGCAGCTCTATGGTTCCTCGTGGCCTCAATAACCTTCTTTACTTCAGCTATTGAGAAGGGCGTGAACCGTTCTATTTCGTCATCTGTAATGGTTGTGGGTGTTGTGTTATTGTAGCGTAGTATTTGTTCCAAGTGTGCTTCCCAAACCTCCATCGGTATGTCCGTTGGAAAGCGCGATTGTCTTGTACGGAGAGCTTTATACGGATCTTCTTCAATTTGCTTTATTAGTTCAAGATTTTGCCTTTCCTCGTATTCAACTCTTTTTTGTTTTATTAGAAATTTATATTCCTTTCTAACATTCTGATAATCTGCTAGGTCAGTTATCTCCTTAGTCTGGCTTGCTTTTCTTAGTTTCTCCAAAGTTAGCTGTCTTGTTTGGTAACAATCTCTGTCAAACTATTTTTTCGCACTACCTGTGATTGTTGCATTCACTGTCGCTCCTTTGATGTAGTTATCTATTAGGGATAATGCCGCATCTATTTCTCCTTCTCTGATTTCCCTCAGTATATCTTGTATTACTCCTATGTTATCCTCCAAGATATTGGCGTCTATTGTTCTCTTAGCCCCTTTTTGTTCATTCTGTATCGTCTTTAAGTTTTTACATCTTAATTCTGTAATCACTGGTATATGTTTCCGCATTACCGAACCGTCTGTATACGTTAGTAAGTATTGTGCCTTTACTTCAAATCCTCGTATTAGCACTAAATCAATTGCACTTCCACCATTGTGACATAGGTATGTCTGCATATTTCGATCATTCACTAGGGTCATACCCTCTTCATTTAGGTAGTTCAGTATTAATTCTGTTTTCCTACTCGCTCTATCGATTGGGCAGTTTAGATCTCCTGCAAGGATAATGCTTTCCCCTTGCGGGATTATGTTGAAGGCACTTTGCAGGCTGTCAAGTATGTCTATTGGACTGCAGTCAGGGCGGAAATATACACATATGATTATACCAATATTTGCACGGACCACTAGTAAGTCTTCTTCTGTCATCAATACTTGGAATGGTGCCAAATTTGGTTTAATCAGACAGACCATCCCCCCCCCCAGATGGTCTTCCTCTGACATCTTTCTTTGCTAAAGCATGTATGTTATAGTATCCCGGGACATCGGCTCTGTTTTCTGGAGTAGCAAATGTCTCTGTCAAAAGGCATATATCAAAATCTCTAAATAAATCGTTTGGGGAATTATTTATCACACCTCTTAGACCTTCCACATTCCATAGGAGTAAACTAACCTTGTTATTTATGGGTCGTTTATTGTCTGGTTCAGATAATTTTATTTCATGTGGGTTTCTTGTGATCGGGATCCTAGAGTTCGACGCCCGTGTTCCTCTGGCGACGAAAATTTAGATTGAATCTTCTGATCGTTACCCCTTGTGGCCAGAAATCTGACTGTTTCACCTTTTCCAGTTCTGCGAGTGGTATGCCAACCTTGAAGGCGCTATTCGTGCCTCTTGATGGCAGCTGTTCTACTTGTGTGTTACCCACTATTCCGTTGTCCTTTAGGTATTTCGTTAGCTTCACTGCTTCAGTGTTGTGGTACAGGCCTCCAACGTATAGCCAGGCTGACCCTGACTGGAGTTCTTCACTTCCGACAGTCTTTGTTCCTCTTATGACGGTTACTCCATTTCTTTGTACTCTAGTGTTTACAAATTGATGGTCTTGCGTCTTATTCGTTTGTATTAGAGTAGGTTTAACTTGTTCGTTTGTACTTCCCCTTCTTCCCGTCATGATTATTGTTTCCTGAGGTTGAAGGCTGTCTGTTGGAAGATTTATCTGTGTACTGTCCAACTCATGACATTTTTCTATATTCTGGCACGTTGCTGTGGCATAACTGTATGATGTTTTATTATTTACTAGACACTCTGCTTGCTGTATTTGTGCCTCAAGTATGAGGGCCATCTTCTTCAAGAGTGTGTTCCCCATATCTTCTATCTTATCCTTTAGTTCGTCGCAGGTCTTTTTATTCTCTTCTACGGCTTTCTTTATTTCTTTCCCGACCTCTTTTTCTTCTTGTGAGGATGTGTTTATGCCATATGTTTCTAGGAGGTTCCTGCATATGTTACACATCCATAGCAAGTTCCCTTTCTTGCTTTTGAGGGCGTTGAACTCTGTAGTTGTCAACGAAGTGCAGTCTTTATGGAACCATCTTTTGCAGTTTCCATCGCAGCCGACAGCGCCACTATAACCATCAAAGGTATTATCGCATTGTGGACATTTATGAAGTAGTTCTTCGTTTGACATTCCTGAAGTGTTGTTGGAAGGCATGGTGGGCTCTATATAAGATACTCACTATATACTGTTTAATTTAAAATGTTGATTTAAAATATTACCGGATATGAACTTCCAATTATCTTCTCCGGGAGATTTATTATTGAGGTTGATATGATTGTGTTTCTATGCCTCTCTCTTCTCTTTTGGAGTCAAGATGGCGGACTGACTATCTTTACTCTCCGCCACGCGTTAGCGCTTAGATCACTCAACGTACTCCTAATGTGGAGTGCGACCTTAGTATGTTTAAAATCTTTGACAAGATGGCTTCTCACAACAAGAAAATTTCGACACTAAAATTTCAATTTTATCTCAGTATTCTCTATTCTAGTAGTAAGTAGAGATTTCAATATATCCCTGAAGCTTAGTCTACCTGATTAAACCTGTTTTACCACGTTGATTCACTCTGTAACTCACTTTCTTCGCCAGACTTGTAGCCACGATGATCACACGATCTTTCCTTTTTTTTTTTTGAGTGGTTTTTAAAGCAGCTATGGTGGTGCCATGGAACAGATTATCAACAAGTAACACTTTCTACCTATCAAGATTGTTGGGATACACCGTTTTATAATTAAGTTTAAAAGCTGTAGCAATCAGGTTGGATGCATGACTGTGGTACACATAAAGGTTCCTTAAATCGTTAAAGCACGCCTTACGGATAATCTGATCTACTTCAAAATCAGGGAAAATAAAAGTTTTGTCTCTGTCTTTCTGATTCAGCCAGTTATTCCTCATGTTCTGAGAAATATCTGTAAATTCTTGTGTTGGGGATTTGGTACACAATATGGACTTTCAATTCCTAACAATGAACACATACTGCTAAACATATTCTTATTTATCCTATTGTTGTCACATATTATGCACATAACAATTAGTCCTGTATTCTGAACAAGTGTCAGAGCATTCATTGTCAGGCTAAATAAAATATCTCCGGACTGTGCTTTCACTGGGGTGAGAGAGATGACTTACTTAAAGGATCCAAATGCAGAATGCACCATGAAAGCTTGTATTGTTCTTGCTTCTTGTAAAGGGCTATTCTTGGCTTGACCAATAAGTACTCCGTTCTTGTACTCAAGAGAGGGATTCACATAAATTTCATCAAGACTTAAAACTACATATTTTTCAATGTCTGATAAATTCCTTGTCACTCGGTAAAGAAAGTTTCTGTTTACCTTTTCCGAATTAGGTGACACTTGTGAATTTGCTGCTAATTTTTCAAGGTACTTAGGGTGTGGTAGTATCAGTGTACCACTCTCACGCAAAGAACAATAAGCAGCATTAGACTGACAGTTCAACATAAAGGTAAGAATCAATGTACTTTTTGAGTAACTCTTTTTCCTTTTAGTACAAAGTTCGAATTGTTCCCTTAAGAAAACAAGGTTAGATGAGAAGTCTGTGCTTTCACTGCTAACCTCACAACACTCTATGAGCTTGTCAAGCATTTTAAGTACATTACTTTGTACACATTCAACACTGACACTACTAGCAGTGGCTCCTGTATAATTTAATAAATATTCATTTAGCTGAGACCACTTCGAGATTTTACCATCAGCTAAACATTTAATTTCCTTGACTGACACCTGATAACTATTAACATATACAGTCACATGCATATCCTGGTGAATGTTTAGTAAATTACTTACATTTGGCAAATCATCCAGATTGAATCTGTATATGCAAAGAAATTCCTTACAGATACTGATCTGCCATAATGACATGTCAATTTTGGTATGAAGAAGGGATCTTAAATGATTAAAGTCAGCTATTAAGTCATCTTGAAGCTTTGGTTCCTCCAAATCTGTTTTCCCCTTGTTTTCCCTACTCTTAATTTCCTATCTTCAGGATCTTTTCTTTTTACACTCTTTGATGACAAATATTTGGGCAAATTTGGGAAAATAGTTGGACATGCATTAGGAAGAAGTTCATTAGGTTTAGGTGGTTGTACAGTTATATTGCCTTTACTATCACAAAACTTTTCCCCTTTTCAAAAGCTATCATCTGTGAAATGTTTTATACACACGACTGAATCCTTCCCAGGTTCCCAATTATCCCGCTTAACTTGACGAATCCATTTTTGTTTTAATTCCTCATCAGAAGGAAACCTAAATGAGGTAACATAACCATCCTTTTTGATGTCATAGTTGCTACGACACATAGGAACACAACATTTTCTGGGCATCTGCAAATACACGAAACGTGTTATTAATAACCGAAATTCGGGCATGCCTTCACGTATTTCGATAATAGGTTCTACGCATGTCACTCAGTCACCTACCTTGTTACATATACTCGAACATATCCATGAAAAATACAAATAAACACAACACGAAGTTCACTACACATCAACATACACAGATAGCTCCCGCGCTTTCGCCTCCGCCTCCGCTGGACGTTGCCAAACTTACATGCCTCCGGCTTGTAAAATGTAGACGGCTCTGGTGGGAAAAGCTGACATTTTCGAAAGTGGTAGGGATTGAGACTGTTCAAAATTTCACAAAAACAAGTTTCACATAGGCCTAGCTCAGAAAATATAGCAGGTCCACAATTGAAAATAGAGGTACTTAATGCCTAATTATGGTAATGGTGAAAGAAAGCACAGTTTTCTTGAAACAACATGAAGTACTGTATAAAAGGCATTTACCTTGTTTCACGAACATTTGAGCTTTATGGAATACAATGAAATACTGTAGTTCCTGTCCTTGTTCAAGCATTATAGCGGTCTTGACAATCACTTGTGAAGCCTAGCAAAAAGATGAAATTGGGGAGTTTCTCCATAATGCCTCCGGTACTGGCATGAAGCTGCGTACCGTAATTATCTTACTTACAGTTTCAGATGTATTGTTTTGTTGTTGCTAGTCTTGCTAATGGGTTCATAATAACATTTTCATTTGCTATTGGGAGTTAGAAATTAAACGCAAATACGATGTTATTATTGTGTAGTGCAGTCGTTTGTTTTCAATTGTGTTTGCAAATCTTCGAATATGTGAAATAGTTGTGAGCATTTTACATCGAACAAAAAAAGCAAAGGGACACACTTATTTCACGAATTTCCTGCAGATAAGGACAACTTCATCCTAAAGAATAATTCCCCTTTATGCGATTTTAAAATTGTGTAGTGAAATGATTTTGTTTTCATGGACTGTTTGCAAATATTCGATCATGCCGCATTGTATGCCTTTTTGTGCTTCAAGCAGGAAAGAGAGCGAAGAGACACTATCATTTCACGAATTTCCTGCAGATCAGGACAAATCTAACGAATGGCTCAAAGCGATTTTTCGCGATAACTTTGTCCTAACCGCCATTCTCCTTCTCCTGCTGTCTGAAGTCTTCATTTCAAAGAAGATGACTTTTACTTTGTAACGAAAGTAGGAGACTGTAAATGGTTATGTAACATCAGTGTTCCCTAACTGCTCTAATTATAATATGACTAGTATCAAGAAATCCCGAAGAAAAATTACTAAAACCACAACACACTCACCCAACAAAAACAAAAATGTTGAAACTGCTTTTTTCAAAATTTCGATGCAAGCTGTTGAACATCCAATAATGAAGGTATACGCAACTTTGGATAGCAAGTTGATATCGGGGTAAGTCATACATCCGCACATACACCTAGAGAGATGCCTCAAATATTGAGGACCGGGCGAGTAGGCTGTGCGGTAAGGGGCGCGCAGCTGTGAGCTTGCATCCGGGAGATAGTGGGTTCGAACCCCACTGTTGGCAGCCCTGAACATGGTTTTCCGTGGTTTTCCATTTTCACACCTTAATTAAGGCCACGGCCGCTTCCTTCCCACTCCTAAGCCTTTTCTATCCCACCGTCTCCATAGGACCTATCTGTGTCGGTACGACGTAAAGCAAATAGCAAAAAGTAGCAAATATTAAGGAAATGAGGATGAATATAAAGCGGATGCGTGTAACTCGACTGAACAGAACTTTACAAGAGAATCAGGAAGAATTGACAAAGGTACAAATAAAATTTATGTCACATTAGGAACACAAGGGCATTTGAAACACCTAAGTTTATATGAAACTCCCTACTACCTTCGAATTAGCACCTTAATCGACATTACCTATTTCAATATTCTGGCACTTATTGCCCCTAAACTTTCTGTTATTGAGTAATCCTTTAGACGGCGTCATATTCGTCACACAACACAATCAATCCAAGATAACGTGCCCTTCAACACTTGAACATACACAGGTAGCAATGCCAACCTGTGCAATGAAAAGCTTACCAAGTTTCTACTGAAAAATACTTTTCTCTTAGTGAAATTTTATGTAATACTCTAATGCAAGATATGAAAGCAAAGCAAAGTCATCTCCGTACAGGATATGAAGGCCCTTGGAGGGGTGGAAGGTAAAGGCTTCCACTATCCGTAACCTCGGCACTTGATGGGGTAGAGTGGTTAGCTCTACGCCCGGCCACCTTTGCCCCCAGGAATTAACCTGGTACCCATTTTTGGTGTAGGATGAGTGAACCTCAGGGCCATTTGCACCTCCGGAAGTGGAAATCTCGTTTCTTAAAGTTTACGACTTCCTGACGGGGATTCGAACCCACGTCCTTCCGGGCGAACCGAGGACGCCTTTACCGCCTCGGCCAGGCAGCCCCGAATGCAAGATATGAACAGAAAGTAATCTGCAACTATACACCCAAGAGCGTGTTAGATGTAATATGTAATTAGAGGTAATTCAGGGTGTGAAATCAGAAAGAAATTATTGGGGGGGGGGGGGGGCAAGAATCATAGGGCTTAAGCACTAGTGTTCATTTCAGTCAGTACCCGGCGGGGGAGGGGTATACAATTCCCCTGTAAATTACACTCTCCCCCAGAAAAATGTGAATTTAAAATATTTTTGTTTGAATTATCTTGTTATAAGAATAATGATAAATATTGGAAAGTTATTCCCGGGTTTCAAATGGACTTGCCTGGGTGAACATGAACAGCAGGGTGCAGGTGCGGAGTTGACACCGCTGAGTTGCTTTATTGCTCAAGGTCATTTTATTATTTCTATATTTTGTGTATCATTGCTGATGTTTTTATGAAAATAGACATAGTAAAAACATTTATGTTTGACATTTTCCTCATTGTTTTATAAAAAAAGAATCCTCCGCGAGCAATTTTAGAGGGAAGAAACCTTTGAAATAAAATTGTCGGGAACGCCCCCCCCCCCCTCAATATTGCACCCTGAGGTATAACTGGCTAGTAGCGTGTAGCGAACCATTTCGCCTTGATGATAGCGGCGATGCGGTGATGCGGCGTAGCGGAGGCGTTGGGGAGCCATTAATCCACGAAGATTGGTCAGAATACGGCCCAGAACACGCACATCCCTCTCGAAAGAATCCCAGAAATGCTCAATGGGATTGAGTTCGGGCCTCTCTGGGAGCCAGGCAAGCATTTTCACATCAGTGGAGTGCTCTTCGAACCAGTCAGTCACAATGGAGGACCAAAGATGGAAAACGATGAAAGTGCCGAAATAATATCAATGTGGTTTTTTTTTTTTTTTTGTATTAAGGAGATGTATTAGCCGTGCCGCATATGGTGGTAACTTGTGCATGTGCCTGAGGTCATTAATTTAGTTCAACAACAGGTAGAGCCACAGTCCAATGTACCCAGCTGAGTTTGGTGGGGAAGATTGAATGTGCCAGCGTCTCGCACTACAATCTGTGCTGTCCATTGTGTCAGAGCCACTTAGTTAAAGAAATGAAATTTATAGAAAAATATCGTAATTATGTAAAATGTATTGGATGTAGTATACTTGCACTTCAAAGACCATAGGTAATCATTAATATATTTCTGGTGTCATTTGGTAGAAAAGGCTGAAAGTGCCATTGTGCGTGGGAAATCTATTATTGGCGTTTACTCGAAAATATGCTTATGGCACTTTCACCATTTTCCATCCTTCATCCTCAATTCGGGAGCGATGGGCTGGAACATTGTCTTGCTGTAGGAACAGGTCACTTGCTGGGTGCTGGAGGCAAAAAAAGATTACTTATTGATTTATTTTATTTATTTATTTATTTATTTATTTATTTATTTATTTATTTATTTCCAATTTGCTTTACGTCGCACCGACACAGATGGATCTTATGGCGACGATATGGGTCAGGAAGTGGCTATTTGCTTTACGTCGCATCGACACAGATAGGTCTTATTGCGACGATGGGAAAGGAAAGGCCGAGGAAGTGGAAGGAAGCGGCCGTGGCCTTAATTAAGGTACAGCCCCAGCATTTGCCTGGTGTGAAAATGGGAAACCACGGAAAACCATCTTCAGGACTGCCGACAGTGGGGCTCGAACCCACTATCTCCTGATTACTGGATACTGGCCGCACTTAAGCGACTGCAGCTATCGAGCTCGGTCGGCCAGGAAGTGACCATGGACTTATTAAGGTACAGCCCCAGGATTTGTCTAGTGTGAAGATGGGAAACCATGGAAAACCATCTTCAGGGCTGCCGACAGTCGGGTTCGAACCCACTATCTCCCGAATGCTAGCTGGCAGCTGCGCGCCCCTAACCGCACGGCCACTAGCTCGGTTTTTAGATTAGTAATATCTCTCTATGTTATTCACTACACAGCTCTTGTTTTTACAGAAATAAGTAAGTCGTAATTTATTTGGAAGTGTATATATAGATATGTAAATACTGAGTTGCTGGATGCCCTCGAAGAATCTAGGAACAGTTGTTGTTCTTCGCACTCGTTACAGCTTTCAGATGACTCTCGTTTAATGTGCTGCTGTAATCACTTTATTACTGAACAATGTACAAAATAAAACACGTCCATCTGTTGTAAACACGTCTTTGTAATCACTCGCTACCTGAATTAAAAATATACTTTCATGTGGTTTAACTTTTGGCATTTGTCTTGCACAGAATTACTTGGGAGGATAATTCTGAACTGAAGAGGAAGTTATATAACTGTTGTTTCTAATCCCTTCTCGCTTCCATTTCTTCTTGTTTTTCTTTTACGTCGCACCAACACAGATATGTCTTATGGCGACGATGGGATAGGAAAGGCCTAGGAATGGGAAGGAAGCGGCCGTGGCCTTAATTAAGGTGCAGCCCCAGCATTTGCCTGGTGTGAAAATGGGAAACCACGGAAAACCATCTTCAGGGCAGCCGACAGTGGGGTTCGACCCCACTATCTCCCGATTACTGGATACTGGCCTCACTTAAGCGACTGCAGCTATCGAGCTCGGTTCTTCTTGGTCTTGAGGTACGCGGGTGTGAATGACTGCTGTATTGGCTGGTGCGAAGACTGGTGTGTTCCTTGTGCTTGAGGCACGTTTGAAATACTTTCTCCCAACTATCGGAGTTCTTTATTGTGTTCCTGCACATATCCTGGAAACACAAGACTCACCAGGGGCGTATTCTCCTTGAATGCAAGGCATTCATTGCATGTGTTATGATAACACAAAGAACTGTCTGATTTACGATTTTAGGTTGTTTCAGGTCAAATATTAACGATTTCATCTCTCAGAAGTTCAAAAGGTCCGCGCAACTGTACTAGTTCCGTTGCTTGATTACGTGTGGTGCTGGTGTAGTCTCGCCGTCTACTCCACTCTCGGAAGAAAGAGACAGCAAATGGAGGAGTTAACGACGTAAGGCATTCAATCTTAAAATTGCATTCAGTGGCAGACGTAGTTCTGAAACCCTCCGAACGATGTCGCTGCAATTGAAACTTGGTCAGAATTTGTCACCCCATACCCGTGCTACCCTCTGCCATCTGTTAGCAACTTGGAGAAAGACGACATGTTTACAGCGAACGGGACACACAGATTACCCCCTAGCGAGAACCCAACGTGACGAAACTGACCAATGCCACTGGGGTGACTTACCTCCAGTGCTTGAGTTGTGGCTAACTAGTGAGTTAATTCATTGTGTGTTTTGCTGGTTAGTGAGTTCATTCTGTGTGTGCTGTCCCTGTGCTATTCGTCGTTTTCGGTGTGTTATTATATTTTGCGCACATGTGGTATTAACGATGGATGAGTCTAAAACGGATATAATTGTAAATCAGTTTGAAAAGCCATTTACTGGCCGTTCGTTTGATGAAAAGATGCAAATAGTTAAAGCCGCGAGACCTCTACCTTCCCTCGTAAATTTCTTCTTCTTCTTCTTCTTCTTCTTAATCTGCTTACCCTCCAGGGTTGGCTTTTCCCTCGGACTCAGCGAGGGATCCCTTCTCTACCGCCTCAAGGGCAGTGTCCTGGAGCTTCAGACTCTGGGTCGGGGATACAACTGGGGAGGATGACCAGTACCTCGCCCAGGCTGCCTCACCTGCTATGCTGAACAGGGGCCTTGCGGTGGATGGGAAGAATGGAAGGGATAGACAAGGAAGAGGGAAGGAAGCGGCCGTGGCCTGAAGTTACGTACCATCGCGGCATTTGCCTAGGGAAAAGTGGGAAACCACGGAAAACGACTTCGAGGATGGCTGAGGTGGGAATCGAACCCACCTCTACTCAGTTGACCTCCCGAGGCTGAGTGGACCCCGTTCCAGCCCTCGTACCACTTTTCAAATTTCGTGGCAGAGCCGGGAAGCGAACCCGGGCCTCCGGGGGTGGCAGCTAATTACACTAACTACTACACCACAGAGGCGGACCCTCGTAAATTTAAAAACAGAAAACAAGAATTGTGTACGCAAGTTCAATGCAGAAACTTACAGTAAAACTGTTTGGCTCGAGTTCACCTACATGTAATTAGGGTGAGTACAATTGAAATTTACTTCATACATTGTGTTAACTGCATGGTTACTAGTTGCATGCCTCAGTGGAGATTCCAGGATACGCCACTGAGACTCACAGGTATAAATCCTTTCTTAATCACCAACAATTGCTGGTCAATTTGCTTGGACATGAAAGATATTTAGCAAATTTAACCATATATAAGAAATATTTATAATGATAGGTTTAAGATGTAGTTTAAATTTATTACTTTTTTATGGTGTCACTTACGGACTTTTATCCGTCGGTCAGTAAATAATTCATGCATACATTAAAATAGCGCTGAAATGATCTAAACACTCTTCAGAATGCCATATGTTGTTATTGAGTCAACATTCTATAGACTGGTTTGATGCAGCTTTCCATGCCACCCTATCCCGTGGTAACGTTTTCATTTCTACGTAACAATCGCATCCTACATCTGCTCTAATCTGCTTTTCATATTCATACCTTGATCTACCCCTACCGTTCTTACCACCTACACTTCCTTCAAAAACCAACTGAACAAGTCCTGGGTGTCTTAAGAGGTATCCTATCATTCTATGTCTTCGTCTCGTCAAATTCAGCCAAATCGATCTCCTCTCACCAGTCCGATTCAGTATCTCTTCATTTGTGTTTCGATCTATCCATCTCACCTTCAGCATTCTTCTGTAACATCACATTTCAAAAGCTTCTATTCTCCATCTTTCTGAGCTAGTTATCGTCCATGTTTCACTTCCATGCAATGCCACGCTCCAGATGAAAGTCTTCGGAAACATCTTCCTAATTCTTATATCAATGTTTGGAGTGAACAAATTTCTTTTCTTAAGAAAGCTCTTCCTCGCTTGTGCTAGTCTGCACTTTATGTCCTCCTTTCTTCTGCCATCGTTAGTTATTTTACTACCCAAGTAACAATATTCATCTACTTCCTTTAAGACTTCATTTCCTAATCTAATATTACCTGCATCACCTGCCTTCGTTCGACTGCACTCCATTACTTTTCTTTTGGACTTATTTATTTTCATCTGGTACTCCTTCTCCAAGACTTCGTCCATACCATTCAGCAGCTTCTCGAGATCTTCTGCAGTTTCAGACAAAATAAGAATATAATCGGCAAATCTCAAGGTTTTTATTTTCTCTCCTTGGACTGTGATTACCTTTTTCCAAATTCCTCTTTGATTTCCTTTTCTGCTGTTTTATGTAAACATTGAAAAGGACGGGGGTTAAACTGCAGCCTTGCCACACTACTTTCTGGATTGCTGCTTCTTTTTTAAAGCCTTCGATTCTTATCACTGCAGACTGGTTTTTATACAGATTGTAGATAATTCTTCGTTCTCGGCATCTGATCCCAATCACCTTCAGAATCTCAAATAGCTTGGTCCAATCAACATTATCGAATGCCTTTTCTAGATCTACGAACGCCATGCACGTGGACTTGTCCTCTTCACCTAAAACATCTTTAATGACTTATCACCCCACATAGGCAAAATATGCAAAATAATCTATATATATATATATATATATATATATATATATATATTAAAAAGAGTTTTGTCTGTACATTGCTCAGAATTTGAAAAAAAAATGGTATTTCTGTATCGGTCTTGTCCACAGTAACAAGGAAATGCAATATTTACTTTTCCGTAATGTCTGTCTGTCTGTCTGTCTGTCTGTCTGTCTGTCTGTCTGTCTGTCTGTCTGTCTGTCTGTCTGTCTGTCTGTCTGTCTGTCTGTCTGTCTGTCTGTCTGTCTGTCTGTACACGCATCACTAGAAAACGGCTAAACAGAATTTAATGAAAATTGGTATGCAAAGTCGGGGAATAAGTCGCTACAATCTAAGCCATAAATAATTTTATTCACGCTGATAGAAATGGTAGTTTAGGGGAAGGCCTAAAATTTAGTCCTCAAATATTTATATTAGTGGTCTTATTGATAAATACTACATAACCAAAGTTATATGGAATTAAACTTCCGACTACTTATGTCTTATGCATTTTTACCGTACCTCCTATGATAACACAGATATTCATGAATTTGTATTTTTGTTGCAAAGTCCATATCGACGCCGAGCCACGAGAAAATGGGTTAACAGAATTGAATGAAAATCGGTATATAGAGTCGGAGAATAAGAAACTACAGTGAAAGCTATAAACAATTTTATTCGTCCTGTATGAAATTGTAGTTTAGGGGAATGCGCCTAAAATTTAACTTTTAAATACCTATGTTTTTGGTCCTATCGAAAAGTACTACATAACAAAAGCTACAGAGAATACAATTTCCGACCATTTATGTTTTATTCAGTTTTACCCTACCGACTATGATGAGTGGTTTCAAATACAGTAGAGACAATACGCGACACTCTGCGAGATATCGAGGGACAGCTATTAGAGCTCTCTCTAGCGGATTAACCTGAGAACTACTGATTCTGTCAAAAGAGCACGTGTATTTGTGTGTGAAGTTTTTGGTGCTATTTATGCGTTTTCAGTGAGTTGACATAATTAAATAGTAGGAGGGGAAAGGTATGTGCTGTGTTTGGCTGCAGTAACTATGAAGTAGAGAAGAATGCGCGGTCTTTCTTCCGTTTCCCTCGTGACAAGAAAATGTAAGTAATATTGTGTTTGGATATATATTCTTCCATGACAAAGAGATTTTTATAGTACTTCATAATCTTCTGTACTGCTCGACCCATGTTTTAACTGGCTTAAAATATAATACGCATATTTTATTGTATAGTGCAGCAGTTAACCTTCAGTGCCGATGTGTTGTTGTAGATGTAATCTGTGGATTTGATTTAATTCAGGAAAATACATATGCATATGAGTGTGGCTGGTTGTGTTCCAAGTTACCCCATCTGGAATGCCGTAATGCGTTGTCAAGCACTGAAGAAAATATGGGTGATTTAAGAAATGTACATATTTTGTTGAAACAATATGATGATGCAAATTTGCTTTACCCTAATGTAATGGTATTATAGTTAAGTTTTTGTAGTAGTTTTTGGATTTACTACAATGGTCACAAGTTCGACCGTCGGTTCGCAGTACTGACTGGTAGAGTAGGAAGTCACAAATTTTATCAATGTTTTATTCTCAAGTCGAATATGACCTTGTGGTCTACACACTAAGACTTAATCTAATGTTGTGAACCCTGATACATATGTGGAGCTTGCTTTTATACCATGATAACTTTTACTTATCATGAATGGGTGAATAACAAGTATGACAGAAATATCATTAGAGCGGATGTTGGTTTAGGCCAACAGTGCCGCTGGCTCCAGTGTGACCGTCGTAAGATAAGGGACAAATAGTCAATAAGAGGAAGTAGCTGTTGCCTCAAGCGATAAATACATTAGTTGGCAGCAGCTTTCCTTGGGAAACATGATAGCAATAAGTAACTATTTACAATTTTAGAATTAGGACAAACACATTAGTCACATTAGTAGGCGGTAGCCTTCCCTGTGTCTTGGGACATGATAACATTAATCAGCTATTTACAGTCTTAAGGTCGGAACAACACATACATTGTGTCCTGTGACACGATAATATTAATCATATATTTCCGTTTAAAATTGATATCTGGTTTCCTCGAGCGGTCTTGAGTGAACATTACTTGCCGTCTCGGAAACTGTAGGCAGGGAACATAACTCCTCCCCCCTTAGATTATCGTTACTGTCCTCAGTAACTTTAAACTTTCTTGTTTTACATTTTACATACATTTTTTCACATATTTGATACAATCTTTTTCTACATACTAATAGTGTAATACACAATATAATACAAATAATTATTCCATTAATTGGAGTAAATTCTTTTACATCATATTTTGGAGTAATTGGTCTTAAATCTAGCTTTAGTTCATTTGCATCGAGATGCGAATGTATGAAGTTTACTTCATGTTTTATATAGAGTTCTTTTTATACAAACAAAAGAGGAAATTGCTTAAACTAATTTGTTGGTTTTGGTTCCAACGTGATTCCCCTAGTGGAAATTGAACATGAGTCATTTGAATACACTATATTTTGTCCTGTATCTCGTACAGTTTTTTGGTTATTATCACACGTTTGTAACAGTGTCTCTTGATTAGCACTAAAGAAAAGGTGACGTTCATTATTTAGTGCTCGAAATATTTGCACATTATTTTTAACACTAGCAAATTCACAATCCAGTAGTTTTAGTTAAATTACAAGGTGTTACTCTTATTGTATACTGGATACACACATAAGTTTGTGTTCCTTTAATACATGGTGAGGTAGACCATTTTGATGTGGGTCCCTGTAAATAATATTTTTCAGAGGGAATAAATACAATATTATCAATAGTAGGTACAGGGTAAAAGTGATACAATTGATAATTATTTTCATCAGTAATAGGCACAGAAAGGATTACAATTCTGTATCCAACATTATTGTTTGTGTTTTGGTGAATTTTAAATTTTCATACAGGTGGTAAGGATCAGCATGTATTAGGGATTTTGTAGGATAAATATAATACAAATGTTTTACAATATTTCGTACATCTTCTTGAGAAAACAGTTCTACATTGGTTATGTCATTGAAGGAAAGGCTGATGGTGTCTTCCAATGTCTTGATGATTCTTCTTAATTTGTTCACACACATTAACACGTATAGATGATGTTCCAATGTGCTTATTTTGAAATCTGCCTTCTCTAACTTATCTTTAATTATACCCAAACTGAGGTTGACATGGTTCATTTCTTTATAAAATTTATTAGCAATAGAGTTACTAAATGATACAAGGCTATTAATGTGTTGCATTTCTTTAATATTGCCTTGTCTTAATGATTTAATTTGTTTTTTAAATTGTCTAAATGATCTTGATCTAAATTGCCTGAGATACATTTTATTACTTTACCTAGGCCATTAATGAGTCCACACGTTTATTTCTGTGTTTTATAGGTAGAAGTTTATTTAGCTCATCCTGCGTATTTTTCAGTGTATTAATTAATTCTTGAGATTAATTAATGTAATTGAGTATTAATGTAAGACTGGAATAAGTTAGGTTGAAATGAAACATGAATTTGTGATAGTTATCGATTATTATCGCAGGTCCAAGTGAATCTGCGTAGAATCCATGGGTTTTTATTTTTCTGATGTTAATTGAACCGTATCCTGAGAGGAATCTGGAAGAGAAGAGATTTTTCTCTTAGGTTTTATGTCTTCAAAATTTCTGACATGCACTTTGCCAGTTTTCATTGTACAGTGTACTTTATTACCTTCTATTTTAGTTATGATTCCTTCGTTGTACAAATTCTTTGACTTTTTATTTCTGGTCAATGGATTTGCTACGTAAACAGTTTCTCCGATCTTGTAGGAGTGTTTAAAAGTGGGATTGTTTGGTTTAGGATTCTTTTCATTTAGGATTCGAAATTGGTCACTTTGTCTCTGAATGTATTCATTGATTTTTGGCGTGGGAGAGAAAATGTGATCTAATACATCATAGTAGGGTCCATAGAGTATATTAAAAGGTGGTTTTTTGGTTGTCGAGTGTACTGAAGAGTTGTAGTTTATGATGATGTTCACTAAGAGTTCGGATATAGGAAAGAACTTGTCATTGTCTCTTGAAATGCGTAGTTTTTCGAGCAGTGTAGAATTGAACCTCTCAACGGGAGAGTTAGATGAGGAGTTCAGTGGAGTGGTTGCATGATACTCGATGTTTGAGGCTTTACAATATTCTTTTATAATATTGTTTTCAAATTCTCCGCCTTGATCGTGTGTGAACTTTTTAGGCAGGCCATGGTGTGAAAAGTAGAGCTGTAGCTTATTTAATACAGCAAGGGCTGTGCCATCTGACAATATGTAGGCTTGCCCGTATTTGGAGAATACATCTAGTAGTGTCAAAATCCGTATTTGCTCAAAATGAAATGTATCTATGTGGACCTGAGCGAAAGGGTGGTCTGCGGTTATTGGACCTTGGTTCTCAGCCCGGTTGGGATGTCTTTCATACTTATTTCGCTGACATAGATTACACTGATTGATCAAGTTTCGAACTTGTTCTCTTAAGTGAGGCCAATAGTACTTGGTTTGCAAGTGTTCTATGGTCTCTGAGGTTCCATTGTGATTAATTGAATGGTATTGAAAAATTGAATGCTTTTGTTTTTCGGAGTTCTCGACATCTTCTAACAGTTTTGATGCCCTGATAATTATGAGTTCAGAAGTGAACAGTTGCTGGCAAGTTCTAATGAAGGGAATTTATATCATCATGAAAAAAAAGCATACTTGTTTGAAGTTATTATTACCTTTAGTAGGAGATCTTTCAAGTCCTGATAAAGATTTGTTTTTGTGACTATCGTGTAGTGCCGTGTGTTTTTTCTGAACAGTGTCTGTTTGATTAATTTGGTAGAGTTTCCATATTTTACAATAATTTGATTGCGGCTTTGATTTAGATTCCTTTCGGAAGCTTTTAACGTGAAAATGGGATCTTCCTGGTTAGAGTGTATAGTTTGGTTATCAATGTCATCTTGATATCCGTCATTTTCAGCTATAGCTAGATTACAGTCTGTTTCTTCGTTTGCGTTTATCTCAATTCGAGACAAGGCATCCGCGACATAGTTTGTTTTTCCTTTTACATGATTTATATCGAAATCAAATTCTTCTAGTTTGATTTTCCAGCGATACAGTCTCGAACTCGGGTCTTTCAAAGTGAAGAGCCACTGTAGTGGTCTGTGGTCACTTTCTACTTGGAAATGCCTTCCATATAAGTAGGGCTTGAAATGTTTGCAGCTATCTACTATGGCGAGTAATTCTCTTTCGATAGTTGAATATTTTCGTTCGGTTGGGTTTAGTGTCCGTGAATAGTAGGCAATAGGATGTCCCTTTTGTGAAAGAACGCTTCCAATTGCGAAGTCTGAACTATCAGTTGTCAGAGTGAAAGATTCATTAAAATCTGGATAGCTTAGGACAGGGGCGTTTACTAGAAGGGTCTTGAGTATTCTAAACGCATTCTCATATTCAGAATCCTCTGTATCAATTTTGGCTCCCTTCTTTAAATATCGTGTCATTGGTTGTGCAATTTTCGCAAATTTCTGAATAAATCTCCTATAAAAACCAGCCAATCCGAGAAATTGCTTAATCTCTTTGGTGGTTTTGGGGACGGGATACTCTCTGACTGCTTTAATTTTGTCTGGGTTCGGTTTGATTCCAGTTTGTGTCACAACGTGACCCAAAAAGGCTACTTCCTTATGAAGGAATTCAGTCTTGTCCAATTGTACCTTCAGATTGACTTCTCTATCTGTTATAGAATTGGTTTCTAGTGGTTGAATGTCCATGTTTTCAATGGGTTCGACCAATATGGGCTCTTTGAAATTTAATTTTTGATGCGTCTTACTTGGGTAAAGTACTTGGTAATCCTTCACACTCAGGGTTGCGTCAGGAGAGTGAGGTCCATTATTCTCAAACTGGGGAATATATACATCTCCCTGTTTAATGTTATTTGAGATGAAATGTGGTTCTTCGGCAGGCTGTGTGAGTTTCTGCTCGGCAGGCGAGTGAAAATGAAGTGGTATTTCTTGTCCTGATAGAATAAGCTTATTAGTACTGTAGTCTATCTTTGCGCCTAGTCTGGCGAAATCTGCGGTACCAATTAAAGCATCGAAATATTTATGCCATTTCATTACTCTAAAATTTACTGGAGAGTCAATATTGTATTCAGAATAAATAGGAAAACTTACATTATCATTACCTATTGTTTGGGCATGAACTGACTGAATACAAAATGGTTCCTTAAATAAAGGATCAGCAAAACATGCGAATGCTACGCTTGGATTCATGACAGAATTACACGCTCCACTATCAACTAGGATTTTAAGTCCGTGCAAACTAATAAATGGCAGTTGAGGTGCATTATATATATATTGTTTAGGTCTTCGATTGTGACGGCTGGGCCAAACAAAAACCCTGATTTTGTGTTTCAATTTCTGATTCGAATTGTTCTACTGGCTCTAGATACGAGTCGTAGCAGTATTGTAAATCTTGTTCCAATTCTTCGGCATGTGGAATTTCAGACTGATAGTTTTCGAATTCTGTGTGTTGAGGTTTCTCTGTCAATTCCGCGTGAGAATTTAAGTTGCCTCTAATTGTTGAGACACCGGACATGGGTCTTGGAAGGTTTCGGTCTGGCGGGGCGAAACGTCTTCCAATATTATTCGGAGTAGGGTAGGGACGATTTGTCGGCTGTGATGGCCTCATGGGTATTGTGTTTCTTTGTTGCGTGATTTGTGGTGGTGTATTGGATGAGACAAAGTTGGTCCGATTGTTGGGTTGACTTTGTACGTTCTGTGGTACTGGGTTATGCGTATTATGCGTAAATTGAGGAACTGACCTCGGTAAGAAAAACTGAGGTGTGAATGGGTTGTGATTTGTATTGATGAGGTTGTTAGGCACGTGTTTGGGAGTAGGTTTGTGGAGAAATTGCTTATGTCCTCCTCTTAATTGATCCATATAGCTCTCATGTGCTCTATCATTATCATAAGATCTGCAAATTCTAAGTGCATGACTTATATCTGGGACATGAGCGTAACGTAAGAATGCTCGGTATGGTTCTAATATTCCGGCTTTAAATGTGCTCAAACCTAATTCTTCTATTTCTCTCAACTTCAAGTCTAGAACCTGATCTCTATAGTTGAGATTACACAGGCTCTTATATCTAAGAATTAATGCTTCCAATCGTTCGTGGTAATTGGTGTAAGGTTCATTATGCTTTTGGAAACAGTTAGAAATTTCTTGGAGCAGAAGTCGCTCGTATCTAACATCTCCGTATTTTGAGACAAGCTTTTCTTTGAATCTGTCATAGTTAGTATTAGCATCTAAGTCTAATATACTTCTCGCTTCTCCTTTGAGTTTTGATTTCACTACATTGAATAGGAAATCGTTAATTAAGTCCACATGAGGGACTGTTGCTACTCTTCTGAAATTATTCAGAAATGAGTCGCACCTAGCAACAAAATAATCTAGGCTACAAGAAGATGTGCCATCAAATTCTGGCAATAATTGTATGTGGGTATAATCAAATTTAGAGAGTTTAAAAAAAAGTTGTTTTGCCGTAAATACAATTATTGAATTAGTTACCTAATGTAATTGATTGTGAAGAGTAACGTATCTGTTTGATCTTACTAATTCACATTCAATTAATAATAAATATATATTAAGTAGTTAGTAATTCATTGGTTTAATTCAATTGACTTTGAAAAGTAACGAATCTATTCGATCTTACTAGTTCGCGTTCAATTGAAAGGAAAATATGCTTATTTATTGTGTTAGTTGGGTTTAATTGAATTTTGAAAAAGCAACGCATCTATTCGATCTCACTAATTCTCATTTCAATTGAAAGGAAATATGCTTATTTACTCTTTTTAGTAAAGTTTAATTCAATTTGATATTGAAAAAGCAGCGCATCTATTCGATCCCACTAATTCTCCATCTAATTGAAAGGAAAATATGCTTATTTAGTTGTTAGTAATGTTTTAATTCAATTTGGTATTGAAAAAGCAGCGCATTTATTCAATCCCACCAATTCGCCATCTAATTGAAAGGAAATATGCTTATTTAGTGTTTGAATTATTGTATTATTCTTATTACTTAAGTTAATTGAACTTAATTGAACTTAAAAATGGACTTAAAAAATGAACCAGGCTATTCTGAACTTGGGCTCACAGAATAATATTTCTAAATGTGAAGGCGGCAGTTTACCGTTGGCACTTATAGTGAAGGCGGCTGTTTTACCGTTAGCACGTATTTAGAAATAGCACATTGAAAAAGTTTGTTGATATTCACTTACAGGCTTGAAAAGATGAACAGCAATTTCAGCATCCTCGGTCTGCAGTGGATAGTCGGCGGCTTCCTCTCTGGTAGTCAGTTGCGGCAGTTTGGACGGATAGGCAGCTGGCGGATCGGCAGGCGGGCAGCAGCAAAGTCCAACTAGTCCGAAAGCCTCTTGTAGAAGTTGTTGCTCACCTCCAATCTGCTCTGTAGTCGATCTGGCTAGGATAGACGGCTTGCCTATCCCGGAGTGGGCCCCCAGTTAAGTTTTTGTAGTAGTTTTTGGATTTACTACAATGGTCACAAGTTCGACCGTCGGTTCGCAGTACTGACTGGTAGAGTAAGAAGTCACAAATTTAATTAATATTTTATTCTCAAGTCGAATATGACCTGGTGGTCTACACACTAAGACTTAATCTAATGTTGTGAACCCTGATACATATGTGGAGCTTGCTTTTATACCATGATCACTTTTACTTATCATTAATGGGTGAATAACAAGTATGGCAGAAATATCATTAGAGCGGATGTTGGTTTAGGCCAACAGTGCCGCTGGCTCCAGTATGACCGTCGTAAGATAAGGGACAAATAGTCAAGAAGAGGAAGTAGCTGTTCCCTCAAGCGATAAATACATTAGTTGGCGGCAGCTTTCCTTGGGAAACATGATAGCAATAAGTAACTATTTACAATTTTAGAATTGGGACAAACACATTAGTCACATTAGTAGGCGGTAGCCTTCCCTGTGCCTTGGGACATGATAACATTAATCAGCTATTTACAGTCTTAAGGTCGGAACAACACATACATTGTGTCCTGTGACACGATAATATTAATCATATATTTCCGTTTAAAATTGATATCTGGTTTCCTCGAGCGGTCTTGAGTGAACATTACTTGCCGTCTCGGAAACTGTAGGCAGGGAACATAACTTTATAGCAAGTATTGTTTATAGGGAAAGTTTGAATATTTTTGAGGCTAAATTTATAGATTTTCATTCTGTTAGTAGGCTTCAGGCCTCCGTGGCTCAGACGGCAGCGCGTCGGCCTCTCACCACTGGATACCGTGGTTCAAATCCCGGTCGCTCCATGTGAGATTTGTGCTGGACAAAGCGGAGGCGGGACAGGTTTTTCTCCGGGTACTCCGGTTTTCCCTGTCATCTTTCATTCCAGCAACACTCTCCATTCTCATTTCATAGCATCTATCACTCATTAATAAATCACTTTGGGAGTGGCGACCCCATCGTACTAACAGCATATATCTGCTTCATTCAGTACATCCCTGACCCGGTCAATGACTGGAAAACAGGTTGTAGGTTTTCATTTTCATTTTCAGCAGGCTTCAGGTTAAAAGGAAAATTGTCCTCCTCTTAAATACAAATTCATTGAATCATGTGTGTAAGGAATGTGCCGATATTTTTGTTGACAAGTATTTTAATATGATACAATGCTTTTAAATGAGAAAAAAGAAATATCTAGCCGTGAACGTTCAGGCAGGAATTCTAAAGCTATAAAAGTAATGCATAAATGAAAGATCAAGCCCTTTCACAGCAGTCCATTTCACATCTTGTTTTTATGTCTAATTTCAGTCTTTAAATAATAACCTGTTAAATAATTCTTCATTCATTTATCCAGAATTGCTTTAGCAACTTTGAAGTTAATATATTAGTAACACTTTCTTTCTAGACGTAATTTATTTATCCATTTCCGTATATACATTTCCATTGATATTTGAATTTAGCGCGAATTTTCAGGTCAAGCCACTAGGAGCGCTACTTGCGACTTGTCTCCCATTTTAACAAGGCTAAATCCGTAAGTGTCGCGTATTGTCTCTAACTGTATTTGGTGGTATTTCAGAGTCGGAAAAAAACTAAATGTGAAGGCCTACAATATCGAAAGCGTATAACATTGGTCAACAATAACATTACATTGACCATTGTTTGTTGTGATATTATTTGTCTCTTATGCTTCCTCTCAACTCCGATAGATGGGATTACCGATGCATACCGAGTATAATAGCCTGACTGAATATTGACGGGAAATAGGTGGGGAGTTAGAAAACTTTCTGCTTTAGCATGCCATTCCTCTGGTTCATACATTTTCTGATACAGCTGGTACGTAACACACTGGTTCTTCATAGTATTCCAGTTATTTGATCCCTACTCTGACGCGCTGTTTTGAATGAGCAGTGTGCATACTTAAGGCAGAGGCTGTCTTAGTAGTAGTAGTAGTAGTAGTAGTAGTAGTAATAGTAGTATGGCCTGGTCTAGAATAACAATTTAGGCCTATTCCAAATTATAGCACCACAATTCACTAAATAACTCAAAATTCAACCCTGAAAAGAGCCGTTTCTTAAGAAAAGCTTCTTCTTATTCTTCATTTTTATTAAATTCTACATTCATTTTATTCCAAATTATCAGTGAAGAGGGGGTTTTTTTCCTCTGGCTTGGAGGAAAAATTTGTCTCCAAGTCAGATAAATTTTTCCACCGCCAGTGTAGTGAATTGATATTTTCCGACTCATCGGGTACTCCTAGGAAACAGATTAGTAAAAGGGCATAGTTTTTGCTCTGGGAGTCTCCAATATTTGACCCTCTCCCCACCGAAAAAAGACGAAGAATGTTCACGAATCACGGCTGTCTGCGGCTTGGTCATTCCAGCTCTGGAACTTTGGACTGTTAGATCAGCAGTGTAGTCCTGTTCGTTAAAAGTGAGAAAATATGTGGTGTTTCATTTGATCGAGTATTTCATATGAAAGCATTGCTTTTAATCGCACCATTCCTACTAACGTCATTGTAATGTATGTCCATTTCAGTTGGGAAAACCACTAAGACAGTCTTTCTGAGGATGTAAAAAGGCAGGTGGAGAGTGAGTGTCTACCATTATAATGAAAACTCCCCAACCTGATTGTGACTGATGGTATGAAAGCGGGTCTACTATTACAGTGAAAATCCCCTAACTCAGTCTTCATATGAGAAAAGATGTTTGGTGACTTCCCCGTCGCGTTTCTAGGGTAACGTTAAGAGCTATGCAATTTAATACAATCTTGCTCACAACGTGTACACTAGAATTCCGGATACAATGCAGAATTCCGTAGCGAAGCACGAGTACATCAGCTAGTTTAAATTAAAAACGTGTTATGTCATATCGCAGAATGAATGTCTATACACTGCTACTGAACAACGTCCTAATGCAAAGGGAAAATATATGACATTACAACAACATCCACCCTCTACCCATGAGTGTATTGAAAACGTTCAATACCATGTTAATAGATATGTCGGAAAGCCTAGTAAGTTATATGTGCCATTTTCCGCACCAATTTTTGAAGTATTTTGTTGTAAATAGCATTTTGTGCCCTGTCCGGGTTACGAACGACGCTGGGCGTCCGCGGAAGCGGGAACTCTAATTACTGTTAAGTAGGGAGTGACCTTGGTTCGTATTACCCTCTCAATCGTACAAGAGAACAAGATGACGCGAGGCTTAGGAATCTGCTTGTGTCAGAAGGAGCGGCTAATTTACAAGGTTTCAACCTAAGAACTGTATATTTCTATAACTTCCCTGCTTATTCCGTGGATACCAACCCACAGATTTCGCAGGCTCACCAATAATAATAATAATAATAATAATAATAATAATAATAATAATAATAATAATAATAATAATAATAATAATAATAATAATAATAATAATAACGATAATAATAATAACAATAATAATAATAATAATAATGACCATAGCACAGGATCAATAAACTTCGCGTGATTTGCGATATCCAATGATGTAGAAATGTAGTTTACTTGTCGACGCAGTCTTAATGTCGCCACTTAGAACAGCAGAGCATTCCATGAAACCAGATGGCCCTGAGGGGTTTCCTAATTCAAAGGTGGGGATTTCCCGTCATCCCCACAGCGAGCGCCTAAATCCAAAATATGTGTTCGTAATTACTTTGAAACGCACCATCAGTTCTGGATGAAAACCAATCAGTAAAGGGAACATCTAGAGAGCTATCAAATGAGTGTCCATTTAACTCTGAGAACCAGCTATTAGCGGAGTGAGTTTATAAAAGAAGGCATGGTTACCCCCTCTCAAGTGAAAACTACCCATAGACTATACAGGGAACTGCAGCTACCCCAAACTATCCACTCTTTCTTCGTTTCTTGGTGTGGTAGTGACATTCTGTTACATGTTTTGAGTGAAAATCTTCTTTATAGGAAGCTACCACTGATCTCTATACCTGGATGGCTGGTAGCTTGAGTAGCAGTAAGCCGAATAGAAGATGACTGGCGTAGTAAGATGGCAGCGAGCGCACGGTGCAGTAGACCACGAGGAGCGCGCTTGCTTTGTTTATGCTTAGTTCAGTGACGCCAGGCCTCTTGATTGTAGTTCCACGAGTGTTCTGTGCTGTGTTATTGCAAAGTAAATAGTAGTGTATTTTACGAATTTAGGTTCGTTGCCTTGTAGTATGCTTGTGGATTACAAGATTCAATTTAAATACGTGTGTGTTTATCTGAAATATGAATGAAGAAACATTCTACGGGGTATTAACATACCGCAGTATTCAGCTTATGGATGTACAAACAGAACCGATCAGCAGAAGGAGAAATCATTTCATCGGGGAGTTTTAATAATAATGTTATTTGCTTTACGTCCCACTAACTACTCTTTAAAAGTCTTCGGAGACGCCGCGGTGCCGGAATTTAGTCCGCAGGAGTTCTTTTACGTGCCAGTAAATCTACCGACACGGGGCTGTCGTATTTGAGCACCTTCAAATACCACCGGACTGAGCCAGGATCGAACCTGCCAAGTTGGGGTTAGAAGGCCAGCGCCTTAACCGTCTGAGCCACTCAGCCCGGCTCGGGGAGTTTTATACTGTACATAAGAATCTTCCTAGGGTAGTGTTTTGAGTTTTAGGTTTATTGTATCTTATTTCGCATATTCCGGGAGCAAAATGGCAATTAATTTTTGTAGATTTCCTTTCTCGAGACCCGAACATCTAAGATCATCGATTAGGAGTATCAGGCGGGAGAATTGGGAGCCTTCTAAAACAGCTGTTCTCTGCTCGGATCACTTAGAGGAAGACTGTTTTGATAGAAATGGACAAACTGTACACCTTAGAAGTGATGTACAGCCAACTGTTTTCAATTTTACTGAACATTAACTGCAAGTAAAGATTTGCTTTTTTTTTTTTAATTTCTCATAATTAAACTGACGGTTTCGATGAAATAATTGACGTGACCTTATAACAATCTTAGAAAATGAAGTCTGGAGGAATTCTAGACCTTATTTACATCAGTAATAATTATGGGTTTCAGACACTGGAGTGGTGGGAGAAGGGAAAGTGTGGTGGGTGTTTGGGGCTATTCCATTATACTATTCGTGGTATTTGGGACTCTTTTAACTGGTGTTACATATTTCTGATGATGACTATCAATATCGCTTTGCTAGCTGAATTTAATTAAAGAGGTCTGTAATAGTACATTAAGCTGCAGGTAATGTGATATATTGACTAGTTTTGAATATTTTCTGGTTTTATAAATGTGTACATTTGCTTCAATGATATTTTAATTTGATAATATGCGCGTTATTTCTTGGAAACAGGAAACAGAAATTCATTATCAAGCACCGATTACGATATGTCGAATCTAGGCCTGTATATTGAGCTACGTTTATAGGTACATCATTTTAAGAATGCATAATTTCGTGGCATACATGTATACAATTTACAGCAATGTTTCCAGAAACTGGTTTTCACTCGTATTGTGTTACCGATCGCTAATTGCATGTATTCAGCAGCTAAGTTAATATTTGCCGGCCGTTATTATACACTCATGTTTATTGCTATCCCTGAGATTTACTGACCTCGGAATGACGTGACAGTGATCCCAATGTCCTTATGCTTTGAGTGAACATGTCTCTATATTTTTAATTATTCCAATGCGCCATTAATTGCGACTTAAAATTGACTATATTATCATTGCTTCCCCATAAGGAGAGCTCGAGGTTGGGTACGCCAATATGGCGAACCGCGCGTTCAACTTGGCGTACTTTCTCCTGCAGCGGAGACCTGCCATCAGCGATCCATGTATAGAGATCAGTGGAAGCTACCTTATTATGCTCAGATTTATAGTGTACTTACTAGATTTCAATGAAGTAAGAAATTAAATGGCTTATGGCTTTTAATGCCGGGAGATCCTAGGACGGGTTCGGCTCGCCAGGTGCAGGTCTTTTAATTTGACGCTTGTAGGCGACCTGCACGTTGTGATGAGAATGAAATGATGATGAAGACAACACATACGCCCAGCCCCCGGGCTAGAGAAATTAACCAATGATTGTTAAAATTCCCGATCCTGCCGGGAATCGAACCCGGGACCCCTGTGATCAAAGGCCAGTACGCTAACCATTTAGCCATGGAGCCGGACATTCAAGGAAGTGATATGTAATATAAAAACAACGTGCATTGTGCGAGAATATTTATGATTCACTGTCTTTGGAGTGATAAGCGTATGCCCGCACTTCACGCGTAATTATTCGGAGATAGTGAGATAGTCAGTGCTATGATTTTGTAGAAGTTGAACAGCCGTGAAACTGATAATTATATCTGTGGTACTAAGGCAGAAACCGATATTCCAAAAATATTGAATTTTCGGTTTCAATGCCAATATGGTAGATTTTTCAACGAAATATATCATGGAAAAGCCCGGTATGATTCTGGTGTCCGTAGAATACGCTCTTCCCAAAATAAGGATTCCGATATGTTCAGTACATAGATATTGAGGCAACCGAATGATTTGTTCCTTGAACTTGCTGAATAAATGAGAATAAAACGTGTTCTTTCTTTCTGTTACATTCACAAACGTATGCCACTTCAATTTGAGGTGATTGAAATACAATATGAATTTCAGCAAACTCCCCAACTTTGAAAAGCGCCTCCTCAAAAATCGACTTCTTTAACATATCGGGTTCTGCCTTACCACAGAAATTCAATAGGCCGTGCGTGGATGGAAGACCCCGTCTTAGAAGGGTTAAATGACAATAGTTAGGAAGGTGTATAACAAGATGAACATACTTATCAGGCAGTGACGTGGCATGGGATTATGGTAACGTCACACTTACTAGAAAGGACTTGCTATTGTAGAAACCCATCTCGAGTCACATGAGTAGGTAGCCACTAATTCAGTGACAGATAAATACCAGAGGTCAGAAAACATTACGTGAATAACACACTGTCTCCTTTTTTGTGGTTTACGCCTCTGAATGCCCTAATGTCAACCTAGGACCATTGACGACGCGGGGGACGAACCCCGGCATAAACGCGCCAGTGTGCCAGCAGACGTCCCATTCACCAGGACATCGTGCGACATCTTCGAAGGCGATTCAAGCAGACGTCATCACACTTATTGTTAGTATAGAAGCCACACATGGCCCTGTGAACCCAAGACCTGCAGCCAGGCTAGCCCTCGCCATCGATTACTAAGCAGTGGGGCAGACGCCCTGGGTGATGAACGAGATCTCAACATGATCTAGGCTAAGTACTCTCTAAAAATATTCTGGGCATGAAAATTGGTAGTCGCGGAGTAATTGTAATGTAATAGAGTGCGTCAAAATGCACTCCGATGTTTTTATAGGTGTAGGTTTCGAGGTGGGCGTTCTTGAAGTGTGGAAATGTAGATATTTAGTTTAGCTGCCCAAGGGTTAATTATTAGGATTATGTTTGAACTAGTGTTATTGATGTACCCCTGTGCATAACTATATTTGTTTAGTGAAACACCAGTAGATGAAGGGACTCAAATAATGTTTGGTAGATTTTCATTATGTTTTCCGACTGAGATTATACAAATCAGTTGGTAAGACCTTCTTAAATTCTGACCATTAATTTAGTGAGGTATACAGTAATAGCATGGTGTTTCAAAGAATTAAATTTTCGTTGTTGGAAATACCCTCCTTTAGTTTTAAGGATGCTGTGATGTGAAGAAAGGAATGTTGACCGATTTGTGAACCCTTGACCTTGATAGTACTTGAATATGTTAAGTGTTATACCAAATTTCCCCCATTGGTAAGTATCTTCGAATTATATTCTAAAGGCAACTGATTAGTGTGGGTATTAGGTCCATGTGCACGTAAGTGACGGTGGTAGAGAGAGATATGCAGGAGACGAGAAGAAATAAGAATAAATAAGCCAATGGAAAGCTATGCGGAGGGTTGCAAGAAGTATTTGAAGAAAGTGAGAAATAAGGATGTATGATGAATATTCATTGTTGATAAGTATGCCCGGAATAGTATAAGATGGATGAAAATGAAAACATACAACCTGTTTTCCAGTCTTTGACCGGGTTAGGGATGTAATGAATGAACCATATATAGGCTATTATTACAATGGGGTCACCACTCCCAGAGTGATTTATTAATGACTGATAGATGCTATGAAAGGAGCCTCCGTGGCTCAGACGGCAGCGCGTCGGCCTCTCACCGCTGGATACCGTGGTTCAAATCCCGGTCACTCCATGTGAGATTTGTGCTGGACCAAGCGGAGGCGGGACAGGTTTTTCTCCGGGTACTCCAGTTTTCCCTGTCATCTTTCATTCCAGCAACACTCTCCATTATCATTTCATAGCATTTATCAGTCATTAATAAATCACTTTGGGAGAGGCGACCCCATCGTACTAATAACCTATATATTATGGTTCATTCATTACATCCCTGACCCGGTCAATGACTGGAAAACAGGTTGTAGGTTTTCATTTTCAGATGCTATGAAATGAAAATGGAGAGTTTTGCTGGAATGAAAGATGACAGGGAAAACCGGAGTACCCGGAGAAGAACCTGTCCCGCCTCCGCTTTGTCCAGCACAAATCTCACATGGAGTGGCCGGGATTTGAACTACGGTATCCAGCGGTGAGAGGCCGATGCGCTGCCGTCTGAGCCACGGAGGCTAGTATGAGATAGATATAAATTGATAATTTACCGGTTGTTTCCGATGTAATATTGGCAGCCGCTGAGCTGTTTGGCTAGGGTGTGTCATGTCACCCTGTGCGAGTGAAGTATGGGTCGTCACTGTGAGGGGTGAGAAGGAGGTTTCCTCCTCTTCACTTTTCTTCTTGGCTGGCTTTGTTTCATAAGTGTCTGACAGTTTAGCCTGCAGAAATATTTCCGCCCCATCTAAACCGCACAGGACTTAAAATATTCACTTACGATATAACTTACCTTTATCATCTCCGTTAAGGAGCAGATAGATGATGATGTATTTTTACCAACTAGGGCAGTGTGATGAGCCGTAGATAGGGATTTCAGGCACAACTTGAGTCAGGGGTGCCGTGGTTCGACACCGGTCCAGTGCCGGGTTCCGGGTTTGACACCCGAGGCCTTGTGGGGCCAAATGACTTCATAGAGCGTCGAGGGTGTTATTTATGTCTTTCTTTACAGGAAGACGCTCCACCATTCAGTGTATTATTTGTTGTGTGTGTCAGGGTCATATTTATAAATGTGTGTAGGCTCAAACTGGAGTCGTCATTCTTCAACGTTGTATGTCCACTTTCGTATATATTAATTATAAGTGTATCACCCTAAAAAGACCGTGTACATCGAAATCGCGTGTTTAATTATGATTAAGTGTTCATTTGTGTATAGCGACTACATATTTCATGGCAGGTAATAAAGTACTTTCCGAGTGTTCGATGTTATGAGTGACGAAAGATTGATAAAATGCGGACATGCCAACTGTCAGATAAGGTGTTTGGAAGTGATTTATCGTGTCATTCTCCCTGTGCTTAATGAAAGTAATATTAGAATTAGTAAGTGAATATTATGAGCAAGGTATGAATGTGTGTTTATCCGTAAGGGATTATTCGTAGCCAATATAAACGAGAGGCTAGAAACATTTATGTAAAACAATAAATGTGTCATAAATCTATGAGATTCGAACCTGGATCTGCAGGTGTTCTAATTGTACGGAATCGTAAACTGAAAAGACAGGGATTATCCGTAAGGGATTATAAGCATACCAGGTGGAGTGAATAGATAACGAATCTGAATAATTGCCACGCAGACAAGGTAGTTGGCATCAGCGTTTTTATAGTGTCAAGTTGAAGTGTATTTCATTGTGATTAAATTGTTTTCAACAAGTCAGAAATCCATTCATATTTGTTTCTTATTAGATTACTGTATTCCTCTCACTATAGTACGTTACCGGTATTTTCAAGATATTTATTTTACATGGCCACTTTATTTTCGTCGGTCAGTACTACGGCCCATTTGCTCTTGAGCGTAGCTGTTGCTCGGAATGAAACTAGGGAGGATGGGATCTCGATGCCCCGGTTTGGTCCTCCGAGGTTCTTTCATCCATAAGATCTTCATCCATGACATATTTGTGAGGCATGATTTTTATACTTGGTACTCTGTCGATGCCCAGACAGGTACAGCATATTAACAATGTATTATTTATTTATATCTTGTCAGAAGCAGAGTTACATATAAATTTGTAAAAAAAATGTGTATAAAAAAGAAATCAAAAATAAACTGTGCACCAAAGGTTTATATTGTGGTGTACCAGAAATTAGCAATATCAAGTGCGTTCCTTGTAGCCTCAAGCACCTCTTTCTGAGTTCATGTGTCAGGGCAAAGATGGCAATCTAGCAGACGGGCCGTAATGTGCACTTCACCACCGCCGCACAAAACAGAACCCACCGAATATCCCCAATTGTGCCGATTAGTCTGGGGTGTCCGGACATTTCGTACCACGGACATTCCGTACCACTTGATTTTTGAGGACATTTCGTACCACCTAGGTCGTTATCTACCTGCGAACGGTTTTCCCGTAATCTCCAAATATTTACGCCAGGACAATCCGTACCACTTGATGTCGAATTGGAATTCCATTTCCACGCCAGCGGGCGTAATGAGCCTGACAGACACACTTTAGAAATCAAAAACAAAAATAATTTACATTTGCTGAGAACTATAAAATTTTAATAATAGTCCTTTAAACTATACTAATAACTTATTCGTATGTCCGCCTCCGTAGCGTAAAGGTTAGTGTTATTAGCTGTCGTTCTCGGGGGCCCGGGTTCGATTCCGGTACTGCCAGAAATTTAAGAATGGCAGGAGGGCTGGTATGTGGTTAAAATGGTGCATGCAGCTCACCTCCAATGGGGGTGTGCCTGAAAAGAGTTGCACCACCTCGGGATGAGGACACGAGTTTACTTTACTTATTCTTATTCTTTTCTTCCTGCCGTTATTTCCCACACCTGTGGGGTTGCGGATGCGAACTGCGTTGCACATGTGGATTTGGCCCTGTTTTACGGTCGGATGCCCTTCCTGACGCGAACCCTATATGGAGGGATGTAATCACTATAGCGTGTTTCTGTGGTGATTGGTAGTGTGGTATATTGTCTGAATATGAGGAGGAGAGTGTTGGGACGGATATATAAACCCAGTCTCCGAGTCAGAAGAATTAATCAGAAGCGATTGAAATCCCCGATCCGACCGGGAATCGAACCCAGGACCCTCTGAACCGAAGGCCAGTACGCTGAACATGCAGCCAACGAGTCGGACTATACTTATCACTTATGTTAACGTACATAGGCCCTATTATCACAAGAAAGTCGAATTTTTAAAGTATAAATCCTGAAACAAAACAATGCAGTAGAAATACACATCGTGTTCGGGCGCAATGTGCCTGACGAGCATAAGGATGGGTAATATTACCATTATTGTGAATATTTATAAACTACTGCATTATTTCATTATCAAGTAAATAAAATAAAATATTCTGATGAACTGGCCGATATGGGCTTGAAGGCAGTTTTACCAACTTATATTTTCAAGATCCGCTAAATACTACTAAAATTCCGCCAAGAAATCCGATCTCAAATAAGTAACCAAGAAATGAGTAATAATAATAATAATAATAATAATAATAATAATAATAATAATAATAATAATAATAATAATAATAATAATAATAATAATAATAATAATACATACATACATACATACATACATACAAACATACATACATACATACATTACCATTATAGACTGTAATGCCTTTCAGCGTTCAGTCTGCAAAGCCTCTGAGAATTTACTAAACGTCGCCACAATCCTCGATTTGCAACTAGTGTTGTGGCTTCATTTAGTTCTATACCTCTTATCTTTAAATCGTTAGAAACCGAGTCTAACCATCGTCGTCTTGGTCTCCCTCTACTTCTCTTACCCTCCATAACAGAGTCCATTATTCTCTTAGGTAACCTATCCTCCTCCATTCGCCTCACATGACCCCACCACCGAAGCCGGTTTATGCGTACAGCTTCATCCATCGAGTTCATTCCTAAATTAGCCTTTATCTCCTCATTTCGAGTACCCTCCTGCCATTGTTCCCACCTGTTTGTACCAGCAATCATTCTTGCTACTTTCATGTCTGTTACTTCCAACTTATGAATAAGATATCCTGAGTCCACCCAGCTTTCGCTCCCGTAAAGCAAAGTTGGTCTGAAAACAGACCGATGTAAAGATAGTTTCGTCTGGGTGCTGACTTCCTTCTTACAGAATACTGCTGATCGCAACTGCGAGCTCACTGCATTAGCTTTACTACACCTTGATTCAATCTCACTTACTATATTACCATCCTGGGAGAACACACAACCTAAATACTTGAAATTATCGACCTGTTCTAGCTTTGTATCACCAATCTGACATTCAATTCTGTTGAATTTCTTACCTACTGACATCAATTTAGTCTTCGAGAGGCTAATTTTCATACCATACTCATTGCACCTATTTTCAAGTTCCAAGATATTAGACTGCAGGCTTTCGGCACAGTCTGCCATTAAGACCAAGTCGTCAGTATAGGCCAAACTGCTTACTACATTTCCACCTAACTGAATCCCTCCCTGCCATTTTATACCTTTCAGCAGATGATCCATGTAAACTATGAACAGCAAAGGTGAAAGATTACAGCCTTGTCTAACCCCTGTAAGTACCCTGAACCAAGAACTCATTCTACCATCAATTCTCACTGAAGCCCAATTGTCAACATAAATGCCTTTGATTGATTTTAATAATCTACCTTTAATTCCATAGTCCCCCAGTATGGCGAACATCTTTTCCCTCGGTACCCTGTCATATGCTTTCTCTAGATCTACGAAACTTAAAAACAACTGCCTATTCCTCTCGTAGCATTTTTCAATTACCTGGCGCATACTGAAAATCTGATCCTGACAGCCTCTCTGTGGTCTGAAACCACACTGGTTTTCATCCAACTTCCTCTCAACGACTGATCGCACCCTCCCTTCCAAGATGCCAGTGAATACTTTGCCTGGTATACTAATCAATGAGATACCTCGATAGTTGTTGCAATCCTTCCTGTTTCCTTGCTTGTAGATAGGTGCAATTACTGCTTTTGTCCAATCTGAAGGTACCTTACCGACACTCCACGCTAATTTTACTAGTCTATGAAGCCATTTCATCCCTGCCTTCCCACTATACTTCACCATTTCAGGTCTAATTTCATCTATTCCTGCTGCCTTATGACAATGGAGTTTATTTACTATCCTTTCCACTTCCTCAAGCATAATTTCACCAACATCATTTTCCTGCTCCCCATGAGCTTGGCTGTTTGCAACACCACCATGATGATTTCCTTTTACATTGAGAAGATGTTCAAAATATTCCCTCCACCTCTCCAGTGATTCCCTGGGGTCTATTATGAGTTCACCTGAATTACTCAAAACACTGTTCATTTCCTTTTTCCCCACCCTTCCTAAGATTTTTTATTACTGTCCAGAAAGGTTTCCCTGCTGCTTGACCTACCCTTTCCAGGTTATTACCAAAATCTACCCATGACTTCTTTTTGGATTCAACAACTATTTGTTTCGCTCTGTTTCTTTCATCTACGTACAAATCCCTGTCTGCCTCAGCCCTTGTTTGGAGCCATTTCTGATAAGCCTTCTTTTTACGTTTACAGGCTGCTCTCACTTCATCATTCCACCGAGATGTTCGCCTTTTCCCATCTTTACACACAGTTGTTCCTAGGCATTCCCTTGCTGTTTGTACTACAGCATCCCTGTATGCCACCCATTCACTTTCTATATCCTGAACCTGCTTACTGTCTACTGTTTGAAACTTCTCACTAATCATATCCATGTACTTCTGTCTAATTTCCTCGTCCTGGAGATTTTCTACCCTTATTCGTTTGCAGACAGATTTCATTTTCTCTACCCTAGGCCTAGAGATACTTAGTTCACTACAGATCAGATAGTGGTCTGTATCATCGAAAAATCCCAGAAAAACTCGTACATTCCTAACAGATTTCCTGAATTCAAAGTCTGTTAAGATATAGTCTATTATGGATCTGGTACCCCTAGCCTCCCATGTGTAGCGGTGAATAGCCTTATGCTTGAAGAATTTATTCGTAACAGCTAAACCCATACTAGCACAGAAGTCGAGCAAACGCTTCCCATTCCCATTAGCTTCCATATCTTCCCCACATTTACCAATCACCCTTTCGTATCCTTCAGTTCTATTCCCATCTCTCGCATTAAAATCGCCCATTAGCACTATTCTCTCCTTGCTGTTGACCCTGACCACGATGTCACTCAATGCTTCATAAAACTTGTCAACTTCATCCTCATCTGCACCCTCACATGGTGAATACAGGGACACAATTCTTGTCTTAATTCCTCCCACTGACAAATCTACCCACATCATTCGCTCATTTACGTGCCTAACAGAAACAATGTTGCGTGCAATGGTATTCCTGATAAAGAGCCCTACCCCAGACTCTGCCCTTCCCTTTCTAACACCCGTCAAGTACACCTTATAATCACCTATCTCTTCCTCATTATCTCCCCTTACCCGAATATCACTTACTCCTAGCATATCCAGATGCATCCTCTTTGCTGACTCAGCCAGTTCTACCTTCTTTCTTCCATAAGCCCCATTAATATTGATAGCTCCCCATCGAATTCCATTTCGTTCGCCAAGTTGTTTCCAAGGAGTCCCTCGCCTGTCAAATGGGAGTGGGACGCCATTACTCCCATAGGTCCGAGGCTTGCTTAAAGTGTTCTGAGCTCGGTAAATTCATGAAGCAGGATGCTGCCCTACTTGCACATAGTCCAAGTGAGGATCTCTCCTCTAACTGGTTATGGACCACCGGTGAATTGTATAGTCCTAGCCGCCTGAGCACAAGGAGGGCCACGACTCAGAATATGTCTAAGATGCCCACTCCCATTCCATAGCAACTGGTATCTCGACTCTCAGGACCACTTACTAGGCCACTCAGCCGTTGCCCATGGTTCACGAACTAGGACATGACTACAGTAACCCACAAACATGAGCCATTAATAATAATAATAATAATAATAATAATAATAATAATAATAATAATAATAATAATAATAATAATAAATGTCTGCACTCAACTGACCTGAGAGTTTCACTGGGATTAACCCCCTGCCTGCGAGCCGGCAAGCTAAAACTTGTAGGCGTTTTAGTGCCGCGTGCAAACTAGGTGAATATCCTACCTCAAGGGCCACATACAGAACAGGCCAGTTCATTAAACAGTCTTCCTTCATAGCATAAATATAAATGCTACTCTTTCACAGTTTCATTATCTGTCGTCATTCGTCAACTAAGAGATAAGTACCCTTTCACCCACTCATTACAAATTTATGATACTATGATCTCATAACATCAAATCCAAATAACGCGTTTTCCTCATGTGATTACTACCTCCTGATAAGAAATATGGAATAGCTAGGCGACAGACTACAGTACAAATTTTTCAAAAACGTAAAATTGATAAAACACTAAATTCCGCTATAATAAATCTAGAATTCCGCCAAATTTAGCGGAAAATCCGCTGAGTTGGCAACACTGGTACGGAATGTCCTCTCCTAAATATTTTAAAGTCATCGGCTGATACTTCGCAAGTAATCAGACGGTCAAGTGGTACGAAATGTCCGGTGGTACGAAATGTCCGTGGTACGAATTGTCCTAGAACCTTAGTCTGGCACCTAATAACACCCGAACGCAGCCTATTTAGAGATCTCAAAGTCGTCCAGTACTCCATATGTCCAGCTGGTGATTCTTCACATGGTGTTTTCCATCGTAAAAAGGTTTGAGTTGTCAAATTTCTGTTATCCACACACCGTTTTGTTCGGAAAGCTCCGCTGAATATTTTAGTAAAAAATCATTTCCATTTTCACCACGCCCACTTCCTGAGTGGGGAAGAACAATGACGCTTAATCTCAAGTCCGTAACATCACAAGACAAACGTATTGGACAATATTCTTGTGGTAAGTTCTACTGAGTATCTAAATGCTATGGATAATGATTAGAGACGGGAATTTGCCTATTTGCCTATTTTATTCCTGTGTTCAGAAACGTAGACTTTTGAGATATAAATCCGTTTTAGGTTCCCTTAAGCTAGATTTAGTCGGTTTTATTGTGCCTATAAATGCCTATTGCAGGGGTTTGTGCCTATTTGGAGTATAATTGCCCATTTGATGCCTTTTTAATCTATTTTAAATAAGCCGATTTTCTTCCAGTGCATTATATTGTAACTGATGTACTCGACAGTATTATCTTCTCATTTCTCAAGATCTGTTTACCCCACGAACAAAAATGGGAATTCTTGAAAGTCACCAGAAATAGTTCTTGGGAAATTTCCGTCAGGAAAATCAAGGAACAATTTGACCTCGAAGCCTTCATCCCCTCCAACATCCTAATCAATCAACGTCGAACCCTTATACCTCCTTCTCAATGTGAACTCTTGTACACGTACGCTTTATCTTCAGAACGTGTTGTGATTTATTGTGAAGAAGAAGGGTGTCTGTGGCGATGCCCGAAGAAAAATCATCGGGCAAGTTGGATGTGCGCTTAGGGGCGCGTAGCTGTGAGCTTGCATCCGGGAGGTAGTGCGTTCGTGCCCTACTGTCGGCAGCCCTGAAGACGGTTTTCCGTGGGTTCCCATTTTCAAACCAGGCAAATGCTGGAGCTGTACCTTAATTAAGGCCACAGTCGCTTCCTTTCCACTCCTAGGCCTTTCCCGTCCCATCGTCCACATAAGACTATCTGTATCGGCGTGACGTAAAAAATGTAATTGCAAAGAAAAATCGTCGAAGTCCTACTGGCTGAAGCGGTGGATCACAGTTTCACTACGGATGGAAAGGTAGTCTTCTGCCAAGCTTCGTAAGTTCGTTTGTTCCTTTTATCTTTTTTTGTGACTGAACTACGATCGCATTTCATTGTAGCATTTATAGGCCTATAATTTACGTATTGTGGAAAGTTATTTTGTCACAAATGCTGTATTAGTCGCGAACTTTCAATAATTTATATTGCTAAAATGTAAATAATCGTTTTATTACTGAACGAGAAGTTAGAACGCCGATGGTCTCTTGTCACAGAATGGATGAAAATTAAAAATCGGTAACTTGAACTCTGATCCAATTCCCGCGAAAATAGTGATTTACAACTGAAATATTTTATTTCTGTCTTTCTTTCTTTCTTTCTTTCTTTCTTTCTTTCTTTCTTTCTTTCTTAATCTGTTTACCCTCCAGGGTACGTTTTTCTCTCGGACTCAGCGAAGGATCCCACCTCTACCGTGTCAAGGGTAGTGTCCTGGAGCGTGAGACTTTGAGTCGGGGAATACAACCGGGGAGGAAGACTAGTACCTGTCCCAGACAGCCTCACCTTTTATGCTGAACATGAGCCTTGTGAAAGCATGGGAAGATTGGAAGGGACAGGTAAAGAAGAGGGAAGGAAATGGCTGCGTCTTTAAGTTAGGTAGCATCCCGGCATTTTGCTGAGGAGAAGTGGGAAACCACAGAAAACCACTTCGAGGATGGATGAGGTGGTTTTTTTTTTTTTTTGCTAGCGGCTTTACGTCGCACCGACACAGATAGGTCTGGTGTGGGCACACATGATGCAGTATCTATTGCAGGCAACAGAAAATAGTCTTCATGACACCTGACCCGGCTGACCAAAGCCGGTGAATAGCAACATATAAAATGTTCAAAAATCTGACATTTATAGTGCCTCCGTTTTAATTCTTCTATATAAGTAAGAATACTGCTAGAGACAGCTTGGTGAGTTTCTGGCAAGCCAATAGGAAGGTTTTCTCCTCTACGCTACTCAGGTATCGTTTCGCGTCATTTTCATAATTTTTTTCACCCGGCGAACTCTACAGGAAACTGCCAGATTATAACTGAACATTTTTGAGGACATGTTTCCATGTAAATTACGAAATCGTACTTCTAGAAACATCACCTCTAATAGTCTTTCTCTTTTTTTAATGAAACGAATGCATGTTTATACTGTCCGACTCGTTGGCTGAATGGTCAGCATACTGGCCTTTGGTTCACAGGGTCCCGGGTTCGATTCCTGGTCGGGTAGGGGATTTTAACCTTAATTGGTTAATTCCGATGGCTCGGGGGCTGGGTGTGTGTGGCGTTTTCCGCATTAGAAATCATCCTAGGTAAGGCCCTCATCTTCACAGACATTCAGGTCGCCTAATACACCGTCTACGAGATAAAGACCTGCACCAGGCCTCTCCGGAGGCCATACGCCATTATTATGTTTATACTAAGCATTATTGCCAACTAGCCCAGCTGTAGGAATATAAGAACATTGTAATTTAAGTAAATTTTATTATTTTTCAGATCAAATGTGAAAAAATACCATATAGATAAACACAGAAATACTGCGATGCATTTGACACGAGTACAGGTAGCGTTGTCATCGCAGCTTTTCTACCAGTCCACTTTGAACAGCGACCAACAACAAAGACCTGTGCACTGCAATGATGGGAGCTAATATCCCCCCTGCATAAACTGGAGCATCTTCAAACTTCAGCAAGCTGCCGGGAGCAATCACCGAGTAGAAACGAGTGGCTTTTCCCCGGTGGAGTCATTTAGGGTTGAGGAAGAAGTTAGAAGAAATTTTGACCGAACCTCTGGAAAGGTAGCCGCTGTCAGCAAAAAGTTCCAAAAGAGTCCTGCAGCAGAATCCAGGATGGAAAACGACGGTAAAAGTAGCCAGGGTACTATGAGGTGAGGTAGATGAAGAAATTGAACTAAAATCAGATGAAGTGGCTTCATTGAAGTTTTATCCAATCACTTCCTGTGATGTTGAGAGATTTCTCTCAGTACAAAACATTCTGCCCGACTGGAGAACAAGATTGTTACCGGAAAACATCGAAACGTTGCTTGTTGTAAATTCCTTTTATAGTAATTGAGCGTGTTATTGATTTTAAGAACTTTTTCATGCCTATTTTTGCCTATTTTACACGTTAGTGCCTATTTACATGCCTATTTTGGCTAACTTAAGAGCCTATATGCCTGCCTATAATTCTCGTCTCTAATAATGATATTGATTGCTACTCTCAGTTCAGGAATGTCAGCTGGACCGCTCCATCTCTTAGCAATTTCGCACGACATTATTTTGGTAAATATCAACGAAAATAAGGCAAAGCAAGGTAAATTATTCTCCGTACAGGCCATGAAGGCCCTTGGAGGGGTGGAAGGTAAAGGCTTCCACTATCCGTAACCTCGGCACTTGATGGGGTAGAGTGGTTAGCTCTACGCCCGGCCGCCTTTGCCCCCAGGAATTAACCTGGTACTCATTTTTGTTGTAGGCGGAGTGAACCTCAGGGCCATTTGCACCTTCGGAAGTGGAAATCTCGTTTCTTAAATTTTATGACTTCCTGACGGGATTCGAACCCACGTACTTCCGAGCCAACCGAGCACTCCTTTACCGCCTCGGCCAGGCAGCCCCTAGTAACGAAAGTAGCCTTTCAATAATTTTAACAATATTAACCTATGTAACAATCTCCGTAACTTTAATTTAAGATAGATCGGCAACCAAATCCAATACTTTTTCCACAGAGGAGTATTCATTTCTACCGCACAAACAACATTGGTAACTTGCCCAAGTGTCGAGCTATGAAACTACCCTGGTTACTTACTTACTTACTTACTTACTTACTTACTTACTTACTTACTTACTTACTTACTTACTTACTTACATCACGGCTCTACGGTCCTTTAAGGATCTTGGCCTCCTTGACCACAGCTCTCCAGTCGTCCCGGTCCTCAACACGCCTACGCCACCTCCTGACTCCAGCGGTCCTCAGACCAGTCTCCACATCCTCCGGTCATCTCATCCGGGGCCGACCTCTCCTCCACTTACCTCCAAATCCAAAGAACCAGCCGCATCTTTCAGTTCCCTCAAGGCGGTTGTAAGTATCTCGTTACTTCTAGCAATTATCACCACATCATTTATAAGCCAAAACTTGGATCAGTCTATTGCAAATATTGCCACCCGGATTAGCAGTTATTGATCTTACAGCTTTCTCCTTAAATAACACTGGTGTTAAGGGATCTCCTTGCCATAGGCCTTCTTCTGTTCTGAAAGATCTTCACAGACTTCCCTGCACCTTTACCGGACTTTTGCTGTTCTCACTCTGATTACTAGAGGGCAGATTTCTGTGACAAGTCATATTTTTACCTTAACATGATATCATGTCTTGTGTTTTCAACACGTTTCCAAGCATGATAATCAAAATTAAATAGGCTTTATTGGGCATATTTAGGCTTTTTAAAGTTTTGTAGCATATTTTGAACAAAACCTCATTATATCGACATATTTAGGTAATTTTCATTTGAATTTCGTTTTTTTAAGAAAGGGTAAACTGTAGAAATTACCTTTCAGGATAGACTGGAATATACTTCTACTGAAGTACCATTGAAAAGTAGTGTATGGAATGTTTCTAGCAGATAAGACCTATTGTTTGCTGGTTGGGTCAGTTCCTGGTAACCGGGCTATTGTTTTCACGGAAGCAGAGACAATTCTGCAGTTGTCTGCAGATTTCCACGAATTTTTTCCCAAGCGATTTAACTTTATTCAAGTACGCTCCCGTTACATCATGTGATGTCGAAAGAAGTTTTCTTTCTACTAGGCGATACTCAGCGACAACAGGAGAATATTCTCATTCAACAACCTTAAAGATGCATGTGGTCATAAACTGAGGCGGTCAGCGTAAAAAGGTCGCATAGGTAAAAACTCATTTTGGAGAAAAAAAGAAATGAAATATTTGTCTCTGTTTTTCTTCGGTGTTTATTTTCCATACTTTAGTGTTTGTTATCATTTAGAATATTTAATTCACTTATATGAATAATTAATGTAAAATATGACTTAAATGGCTAATGAATTAAATAAAAAAGGACTTTGAAATCAATATTATGAGCACTTTTTACGCAGACAGTATTTGCGGCGGTAAAATTCAATAAACCAGACTTACATGCAGTGCTTTAAATTAAATGTGATCCTATATTAATATCAAAGATTGAGTTTGTGGAAAAATTGAGTGGCTACAGTACAACAGATCAGTATTATCAGAGAATAGCATTTTCTGTTCAGTCTTGGTTTATCATCCCCTCAATAAACGCAAAATCGTCTTCAGTCAATAATTTGTACAGGCTTCTTATATTCTTCACATTCTTTTGATTGATTTTCGGGAGAACGGTCTTTTCATTGGCGAAGTTTTCTTGTCTGTAAGGACATTTCCAAATGCGAAAAAGTTTGAAATTTGCAGTGAAGGTGTGAGAACTCAGTTTATGATCACATACTTCATTATTGTGAATGGGACATTATTTCTGGATACTGGCTTGTCCAGAAAGACTGGATATGAAAACTTATCCCAGTCTGACAGTAGGCTTCACATCCATTGTAACTTCAAAAATGGAGAAGGGTTTATGCGGCACAATACCATTACAGTAAGATAAAGCTTGGCATTCCCAATCATCTCTTTCTGGCTAATATACTGTCTGGTTTCCGGCTCCATAGCTGAATGGTTAGCATGCTGGCCTTGGTTACAGGGGTCCCGGGTTCGATTCCCTGCAGGGTCGGGAATTTTAACCATAAGTGGTTAAATTCGCTGACACGGGGGCTGGGTGTATGCGTCGGCTTCATCATCATTTCATCCTCATCACGACGCGCAGGTCGCCTACGGAAATAAAATCAAAAGACCGGCACCTGGCGAGCCGAACATGTCCTCGGACATTCCCGGCACGCCATTTCATTTTTTCTTAACTGTCTGATACGTCCAAAGTTCCTGTCACACTGTGAGAAGCTGTGATCACGAATTGGGAAAAGTTGCAGGGCTAACTTTAAACAGCTGTAACAACATCAGTTTTCAACATATCCCGCTGAAACTTTCGCCATTATTAACTAGAGAAATGGCTGATAAACCTATGTATTCTGTGCAAAATAGGTCTATATGCCCTTTTACGTCGACCGCCTTATTTGCAACAATCCTGATAATGGAGACTAGATCAGATATTTTGTGTATAACGTGAAACTGATTGGATACTGGACAGTGAAAGTAACTGTGTTGTGTGTGTCTTCCAATGAATCCACCTTGGCCTAGAACTATGCAGTATAACCTTAATGAGTTCATGAACTATTCAGGATTATAGTTAATATTTAGGTTACAGATTTCGAAGAATTAAAATTATTTTACCGAGCTCGATAGCTGCAGTCGCTTAAGTGCGGCCAGTATCCAGTATTCGGGAGATAGTGGGTTCGAACCCCACTGTCGGCCGCCCTGAAGATGGTTTTCCATGGTTTCCCATTTTCTAATCAGGCAAATACTGGGGCTGTACCTTAATTAAGGCCACGGCCGCTTCCTTCTCAACTCCTAGCCGTTTTCTGTCCCGTCGTCGCAGTAAGACCTATCTATGTCAGCGCGACATAAAGCAACTTGCGAAGAAAAAAAAAAATTAACTGTACATTAATTTGCAGTCTGTAGCAATCGTAATAAAAGTGTTTCTGTGTGAAATGTAGATGCCATTCATCAAGTCATATTTTGTATTTTATAGGTCACATTTGTATGTTTTTAGGTCATAAATGCATATATATTTAATACATAGAAATCCGCCCCTACTAATTACAGTGCCAGGAGCCGTTTTTCAAGGCCGATAAAGGATCTAGCTAGAGTGAGGCATCAAGTCGGCTGTGATGTCACTATATGAAGGGGATTGGTAAGGCCGGTACCAAAGAGAAGCTTCGCAGCATCTACGCCACGGTATAACTAATATGTTTCGCTTGGGGTCAGTGAATTCTTACAAATTGGTTAGAATCTGTGAGCATTTTTAAATGATTGTTTTAAATTATGCAATTTTCATTTTCTCAGAAATTAGTATTTTTACAGTTTTCTGTAGGTTCTTAATTTCCCCGCATCTAACTTTAGTGGTATTAAATGACGAAGTACTTAAACTTTATTTTTAATAATCATGCTGCCTTAATGCTAGAGCTACATCGCGTCTCGTCGCCTGGTGGCCACGATCGTTAAGGCGTTGAAGTCTAAACGGTCTGACACTGTGGTTAGCTGGTTCGAGTCTCGTTATTCGAAAAAAATTCGCCATCAGCATGTTGGCCGGCAGGGTAGGGAGAGTAGTGGTATATAATTTCTAATCACTAGTGTATGCCAAAACCCTGTATTAAATGCAAGTATATGCAAATGATTTAAGGAACAATATAACATCAAAAATAAGATTTATGCAGATGATATAATTGTTTATAGGGAAATAAATAACATAGAGGATTGTACAGAATTACAAAGGGACCTTGACAGTATCCAGCAATGTTTTGAAGAGAATAATATGAAGATTAATGGAGGCAAATCAATTGTTACGACATTTACAAACAGGAGCTTAAAATCTGAATTTAATTATAAGTTGTGTGAGGTAATTGTCCCAAAAGATGGCAAGTGCAAATACTTAGGTGTGAGATTTGAAGGTAGGTAATTTGCAGCGGAAGGGTCATGTTGATGACATTGTTGGGAAAGCATACAGGTCGTTACATGTCATAATGAGGCTACTTAAAGGATGCAACAAGAATTAAAAGAGAAAAGTTACTTAAGTACGGTTCGTCCATTATTGGAATATGCAAACAGTGTTTGGGATCCTCACCAGGAATACTTAACAAAACAAATAGATGGTGTGCAGAGGAAAGCAGCAAGGTTTGTAACGGAAGATTTCAAGAGAAAAAGTAGTGTATCAGAAATGTTATAGAAACTTGGGTGGGAAGCTTTAAGTAAAAGAAGGGAGAAAACTAGACTTACAGGATTATATAGAGCCTATACAGGAGATGAAGCATGGGGAGAAACCCGTTGCTTCAGTTGGAAAATAATATCGGCAGGGCTGATCACAAGTATAACATTAGACGAGATTTTAGTAGAAATGATTGGGGTAAGTGGCTGCCTCTGTGGTGAAGTGGTTAGTTTGATCAGCTGCCACCCCCGGAGGCCCGGGTTCGAATCCCGGCTCTGCCACGAAATTTGAAAAGTGGTACCAGGGCTGGTACAGGGTCCACTCAGCCTCGGGAGGTCAACTGAGTAGAGGTGGGTTCGATTCCTACCTCAGCCATCCTGGAAGTGGTTTTCCGTGGTTCCCACTTCTCCTCTAGGCAAATGCCGGGATGGTACCTAACTTAAGGCCACGGCCGCTTCCTTCTCTCTTCCTTGTCTATCCCTCTCAATCTTCCCATCCCCCGTCCGGCTCCATGGCTAAATGGTTAGCGTGCTGGCCTTTGGTCACAGGGTCCCGGGTTCGATTCCCGGCAGGGTCGGGAATTTTAACCTTAATTGGTTAATTTCGCTGGCACGGGGGCTGGGTGTATGTGACGTCTTCATCATCATTTCATCCTCATCACGACGCGCAGGTCACCTACGGGTGTCAAATCAAAAGACCTGCATCTGGCGAGCCGAACATGTCCTCGGACACTCCCGGCACTAAAAGCCATACGCCATTTCATTTTCCCATCCCCCCACAAGGCCCCTGTTCAGCATAGCAGGTGAGGCCGCCTGAGCGAGGTACTCGTCATCCTCCCCAGTTGTATCCCCAACCCAGGGTCTGAAGCTCCAGGACACTGCCCTTGAGGAAGTAGAGGTGGGATCCCTCGCTGAGTCCGAGGCAAAAACCGACCCTGGTGGGTAAACAGATAAAGAAGAAGAAGATTGGGGTAAATCTTCATTCATTGGGAAGGGCGTGGAGGAGTGAAACAGTTTACATGGGGGAAGTGTTTGATCCTTTTCCAAAATCTGTACAGATATTCAAGAAAAAATAAAGAGCAACAGAGAAAAGAAATGTTAGAGGGCATTCAATCTATGTAGGTTATTGTAATATGGAATTTTTGTGAATAAATTAATTCCACCCTGTTGTCTATGGAGACCGGACAGCTGAAGTAGGGGACTGCCTGTAGGGTGAAGTACAGTGGGGACTTCGAGGGCCCTGGGACCGCTACGGTAGCTATAAAGGCCCTTCAGGAACTCTGAAAAGCAGTGGCAAAAGGGGCTCTGGTTAAGACGCAGCAGGTCGTTATGCACTTTAGGTACCGAAATGTGGGGAGAAAAAGCATTTAAATCATATAGCAATATTGTATAGTATTTTCTGATTAAGGATGAGCTGTGTGTTTAATAGAAAAAATGGCAATGACTTCTTTTCTTTTTAACTTAAAATGTAGTTGAGAATAATGTATTTTTGTGTATCATTTGCAAATAAAGTATTTTGATTTGAAATTCCAAATCTCTCTGCAGTGCTCAAATGGAGTGAGGACATATGACACTGTTGAAGGTGATTCGTCCATAGGCCTTGAGCAGAGTGGTGGTGGTGGTGATTATTGTTTTAAGAGGAAGTACAACTAGGCAACCATGCTCTATATAACACTAATCAGAGGGAAAAATGGAAGGGGTCCGACACTTCGAAAAATGAAGATACCGGCCAAAGGAAGACAAGGGCCACGAAGGGCGTGAAAATGAAAGACTCCCTAGCCCTCGCAAACCTAATAGCGTCGGGGCCGGAAAAGAACAAGAGTTGACCAAGAGAGAGAGTCGAATAGGATAGATGAAAGTGAGGAGCCTAGCACAAGTAAGTGGAAGCAATGCCAGGACGCAGCTAAGGGCCCCATGGTCGCCAACCCAAGCTCCAAAGTTCAGAGCCCCTGGGGCCCCTTTTAGTCGCCTCTTACGACAGGCAGGGGATACCGTGTGTGTTATTCTACCGCCCCCACCCACAGGGGGTGCCTTGAGCAGACCCGTTGGTGCTATTTGACAGGAGTAGGTTATGTGCCGGCACCAGGTTTCACCCTCTCCCTTCCTACTATCATATATCACGTCATTTATTTCATCTCATTAACTCCTCTGATGCGGTTGACGTCAGGAAGGACATCCGGTCATAAAAACCCACCACAACAGATTCATCTCACCCCACACCCGACCCCGTAGAGAAACGGGGTAAGGGTTGGACAAACATATTTTGTCATGTTATCACATAGGACGATGACAATCGCATTAGTATGATGAACATTATAATGCAGCTGTTAAAGAGCATAGCCGAACAAAATTATACCAACAACACGCCAAATAACATGGAGAGTAATTACAATAAGCTTATGTGATGAATTTTGCAATCCCGCTCCCACATATTATTTTTCAGACAAGTAGGCCACTGCCCATACATAACACAGACTGCTGCTATAGCATCAGCGCCAGTTTATTGTCGACCGACGTGTATTGGAATCGGCTGTAAGTGGTGGTGATTATTGTTTTAAGAGGAAGTACAACTAGGCAACCATCCTATAAATAACACTAATCAGAGGGAAAATACGGAAGGGGTCCGACACTTCGAAAAATGAAGATATCGGCCAAAAGAAGACAAGGGCCACGAAGGGCGTGAAAATGAAAGACTCCCTAGCCCTCGCAAACCTAACAGCTTCGAGGTCGGAAAAGAACAAGAGTTGACCAAGAGAGGTCGGACAGGATAGATGAAAGTGAGGAGCCTGGCACAAGTAAGTGGAAGCAATGCCAGGACTCAGCTAAGGGCCCCGTGGTCGTCAACCCACGCTCCAAAGTTCAGAGCCCCGGGGGCCCTCTTAGTCGCCTCTTACGACAGGCAAGGGACACCGTGGGTGTTATTCTACCGCCCCCACCCACAGGGGGTAAAACCCTGTAAGTCAAGAGTTGTGAATTTGTGGGGAAGTAAGAAAAACTGAATAATGAATTAAGTAGAGAAATTGTAAATGCTTGTATTGCTTCTAAAATTTAAATCTTGATTCAACATGCCATCGAGATGTGTGATTTCCTTGTATAAATATTACAAGTGCTTAAAGACTGATTTAAGTGATCATGATTACGGGATTTCAAAAACGAATGAAGATTTTTTTATCATAGCATGGTACATGTTTTTACAATAATATATTGAATTACAATATTCATCTAGAAAATAATGTCCATGTCAGTCAGTAAAACATCGCTAGTAACTTACGGAAATTGCATATTTTTTAATGTACACACCGTAGAAACGATTTTTAAATGAACAAACCTTTTTAACCAGTCTCTCTGTCAGTGATACAGTATCTCAGTCATATACGGTTTTCTAGAATCTTTGAATTTCCCCTTCATTCGGTATGTATCCTTCCAATTTTTTTCAAATCCTCCATTTTCTGTATATTAATTGGAAGATTATGTTTGCTTTTTTTTTCTGGCATCACAATGGCACTGGGAGTTCTGTTAAGAAGCTTGAGGTTTTAGCTTATAAGACCATCAACGTAATGGGTAGTATTAACTATACCAAAGTGATCCCTAGAATGCAAAAAAATCAATGATTTAGAGTTTCGAAACCATGCCCAAAGTTCCCAGTGTCCTTACATCCATTCTATTAATTACACTTACGGAATTTCTGCATAGAATGGTGCACCTATGTTGCAGCTTTCAATATGATAATTACGAAATGAGAGATTTAAGGGTTTTAAAAAATAACCGATTCATTTAGCTTGAAAGTTTAGAATCCCCAGTCACAATTATATGTTCGAAAAGAAAAGAATAAAATTCAAGGGGATACATTTCAAAAACATAACTATTTATTAAATATATCAAATCAGCTTCCAAGTAACAAAATACCATACGCTTTATACTAATCTAAGTTTCTTAAAAAGGACTTACGTATAAAATCTCTGTTGTCGTGAAATGGTTATGACTTCTTTCTCGTATTCGTTCAGCTTCGCATTGTGTTTCAAGTAAGGGGAGGCTGTTTGTATATCTTCCTTCTTACTTCACACAAGGTGTCGTTACGGTACATATTTAGCATGATTTTCATGATATTGAATCATCATTCCCAGTCTTGATCACCGTATGGTGAAGCATCTCCGCCTTCATCACCTCGGTCCTCATCGTAAATTAATTTTTTGAGAAAACAATTTAGTAGCATAATTATCAGTAGCGGGATACAGAGAAGACAGTACCACGGTATATTATTTAATATACTGCTCAGCCGTGGGAGGCACCCCCGGTTAAGCAGTTCGTTTGATTCAGCCGTACAGTTCCTTACTTGAGGATAACAACATGATAATGGTAGGTTACCGCTATCCTCATAATCAAAAGGTGAATGAATTCCGCAACATTTGAAACTTTCTTGTATATTATCAACGTTGTTTTTATATTGCTCGTAATCGGCCATCCACGTCTTCATTGATGCTTCCATGTTAGATTCTATACTATGTCTTCCGACAAGTATTGTTACGGTCATGGTTATCAGTGCAACAAGTAATAGGAAATAAATTACAGTCGAGGAACATAAACAGCAGTCGTTTTCAGTTATAGCACCGTATATCCCACACACGGCTCCTACTACCAGTGCTGATCCTACTAAGATGAGGAGGACGATGACAATTACACTAGAACGGTGAAAATTGTAATAGAGGTCGTAAAGAGCATAGATAAACAAAGCAAAACCAACAATACATAAAATCACATGAAGAATAATTACAATAAGCCGTATGATATTTTTTAGAATCCACTCCCACATCTTGTTTTCAGGACAAAGTAGGTCACGGAAGACTCTATACCACAGAGTATACTATAAGATCCACAATAATGCAAAACAAAATATTTCCGTCGAAGATGTTGAATATAGTAACCTCTGAGTAACCTCCATGTCAAGAGAGATTCACTTCTTCTTCTTCATAGGATTTTCTTGGGCGCTGCTGAAAAGCCATTACCCAGTCACAAAGAGAGCTTGACTTGACTCGCTGCTCTCCGCTTCCTGAATGCTAATTTTCATCAAAGAGTCCCCTACTATGCTAGAGAGAGAACCATAGAATAAAAATAGAACATCTTTTGATCACTGATATACACAATCGACTATGTAGATAGCAACGTCTAGTCCACAGATATCTCAGTGTTAAGTATTCTCTCGACTGACGTAGCAATTTCCAATAAATTGTCAGGTATCAGAACTTTAATACAAAATCAACATGGCTGACGGTAAACAAACCTGTGATCAACGAACTAGAATAACATAGAGAGGTGGAAGCGCTGCCTGGCTGAAGCTAATTGAACGAACGACCGCCATGTTTTCAGTGGTCACACAAGTCGAATGACGAAGAATATTGAAAATACGCATTAGAGAATCACTGGTGCAAAATTAAAGACAGTTAGCCGATAGCTTAGAGCATTAATAATCACAGAGTGCGAATAGCGCCACTTCATCGATGTTACGGCGCGAGGCATCACGATTAGTTGGTAGTAGAGTAGTACGTAAAGAATATAAGGAGAATCCTCATACAGTGACATATAAACAGGCCACGAAATTCGAGCCCGAGCGTACCCTGCGTGGCTGTTGTGGGTAAGCGTAAATTTTATTTTAAACAAGATGGCTGTGAATATGGAGTTGATTAATGTGCTCCGCAACATTATAGTCAAGTCTCAGTTGTCAGGAAAACTGTAAGTCTATAAATATATCTTTGCTTGGAGTACGTTCCTCACATTACACAGATAAGGTTTACTTTTCACACACCGTTAATAATTTATGTAAGTCACACATTCGAATTGAGAGTCAATAGAAATTCACGGCCACGAAGATCATAGGATAGGGTATCTAACTACGATTTTTCGCCCTATGAAACACGGGCAATTGATGTCAGCAAAAGAATAAGTAAAAGAGGGTATCTCACCATCATAATTTTCTAATTCTACCGAGACAAGCGCGCAAATTAACTGCGGCAATTGCACGAATCCAATAACTGTGAAAATGCTGTGAAGGAGAATGCCAGAACTGGTTCCATAAAGATTGTGCTCGCTACTGTTAGATTCCTGGACTACTTATAGTGATAAAAGCTGTCTTGAAGACATTCCTCCAGGCAGCAGTATAGCAATTGGGAACATGCATAATTTTCAAAAATATTTTTTTTGAAAAGTACACCAATGAAATAGTACGTAAACATATTACATTGTGGTATGTTGCCTTGTTTTCTACCATTAAAAAAATGTTTAATAGTGCCTTTCCGCAAGGCGAGTGAAACGGCCTCTGACGTAAGCGGCGCGCTGTGACGTCACGATCCAGTACCGCATGGAGCTCTACCAGCCGTTGTGCATCAGCCGTTGCTAAAAGCCGATTGTTTATTATTCATGATCGCGAATAACTTCAAAATGACAGAAGGAAGGTTCAAAACAGCACAATCAGACAATCTATCATGTGTAGATGTCATCATTCTTGAAAAATAGTGACTTTTGTGGCCGCAGAATTTCGCGGATAACAAGCAAGTTTGTAAGCGGCGTCTTTTATATACGTGCAATGTACTGTAACCCATAGTATTAGGATAACAACGAACCTGGATAGATATCACATCACTTTCAACATTTCCTTCTAGACTGATTCCCCTATTAAAGAATAACATTACATTTTCGGGCTTTCAGCGTTAGTAAAGTAAGAAATCGGATTTCAGCACTAACATAAACATATAGGAACCATTATAGTACTAGTCCGCTTCTGTGGTGTAGTGGTTAATGTGTGCCACTCCCGGAGGCCCGGTTTCGATTCCCGGCTCTGCCATGAAAGTTGAAAACAAATAGTACGAGGACTGGAACGGGGTCTACTCAGCCTCGGGAGGTCAACTGAGTAGAAGGGTTTCGAATCCCACCTCAGCCATCCTCGAAGTGGTTTTTCGTATTTTCCTACTTCTCCTCCAGGCACCTAAGGCCACGGTCGTTTCCTTCCCTCTTCCTTGTCTATCCCTTCCGATCCTCCCATCCTCCAATAAGGCCCCTGTTGAGCATAACAGGTGAGGCCGCCTGGGCGAGGTAATGGCCCTCCTCACCAGTTTCATCACCATACTCGAAGTCTCACGTTCCAGGACACTGCCCTTGAAGTGGTAGAGGTGAAATCCCTCACTGGGTCCGAGAGAAAACCAACCCTGAAGGATAAACTGATTAAGAAAGAAAGAAATAAGAAAAGAAAGAAAGATCATAGTACTATAGGGCTATAATCTATCATTCCCAAAAAAAAAAAATATATATATATATATATATTTATGGTTGGGACAACTGGCCTACCCACTTCCGGGGCCCATGAAAGAGAATTAAATATCTTTGTGGAGGGAAAAAGTTAAACATGATAAAGATAAATATGACTTCATCTAGTTTTCACAAGTCGGGCTGAGTGGTTCAGACTGTTGATGTGCTGGCCTTCTGACCCCAACTTGGCAGGTTCGATCCTGGTTCAGTCCGGTGGTAGTTGAAGGTGCTCAAATACGTCAGCCTCGTGTCGGTAGATTTACTGGCACGTAAAAGAACTCCTGCAGGACTAAATTCCTGCACATCGGCGTCTCCGAAAATCGTAGAAGTAGTTAGCGGGGCGTGAAGCCAATAACATTAATTAGACTACATTTGGCTTTTAACAAGCTGAGCATATCAGGAAAGAAAAGTGTCCTGGTGACATTTTAGTCGCTCAATACATGAATGTCTTTGGGTGCTGTGACTTTTACTTTTTTTTTTTTTTTTGCTGTTTGCTTTACGTCACACCGTCACATATAGGTCTTATGGCGACGATGGGACAGGAAAGGCCTAGGAATGGGAACAAAGCGGCCGTGGCCTTAGGTACAGCCTCAGCATTTGCCTGGTGTGAAAATGGGAAACCACGCAAAACCATCTTCAGGGCTGCCGGCAGTGGGGTTCAAAACCCACTATCTCCCGGATGCGAACTCACAGCTGCGCGCTCCTAACCGCACGGCCAACTCGCGCGGTATTTTTACCCTTCAGTTTATTGACTTGGCTTGTATAACCTAAAACTTTGGCTAAGTAGGATAATATTTTAAACACCTACATCACTATTTTCACCTGTGTGAAATTATGTTATTTATTTCATTAATATTATGATAATTATTATAATTGAGCATTGTTAACTTATAAGACCCCAACAGACAAGCATTGGTTTTGTGTAGAGTTATACGTTTGTTAAATTCACGTTGTTTCCTTTCATGATGTACACGCCTATTCTTTGTTACATTATATAGAGAGTATTTAGATATAGCCTAAATTTCTTTACCAATTAAGCTCTTCAATAAAGACATACATAACTGTCCCATGCCAAGATATATTGGTAGAATTAGAGCTGTCAAAATGGTTCATAACCCCTTTTATTTATTATCTTGACATGGATCACCCAAAACATAGGTTAGGTTTGGAGAATACTTTAATAATCAGCAGTATTTAATGCACTGTTTATTACTTTCATATTCCAAGATGTAATTGAAGCATTTAAATAAAGCATCATACATTAAAATTTAAAGTTTTACCACTAGAACAGCTGACATGGAAAAGTGATTTGAAAATTCAAACAAATTCATCTTACGTTAAAATATTCAAAAAAAAAAAATAAACTGTAGACTTTTCCTATATATCACCAGCATTTCTCCGGCTCGCCAAAATCCATTTCTTCCTAGTTTTAGCGTCTTTGGAACATTTATAAACAATTTGTTTGGTATGGTATGTGATGTGCTATTGCACATCGGAACTCTTCACCATTTATAAGTTTTCTGCCTCACTGTCTGCGCAGGATTCATTTTAAGTCTAAAATATACCACTCAGATTATTATCCAATGTATAGACCTCGAATTTAACCATACTAGACACTAACGTAAAGTAGAAATACACGAAGTGTATCCTGCTTCTCACAGTACACTATGTGTTATTTCGTCTGCTAATTCAGTCAACCTGTACCATGACGTCAGACCAATGAGATCGCGTGCTTGCGTGACATGACATTTTCGTTGATTTTTATCACGTTTCGAGTTATTATTTGTACATTCTGATCACATTTTTGAATTCTGCATGAAATTTTGAATCAGATTAGCATATTTTTAATTAAAACCCCGGATCATGCATGTTCCCTATTCTCCAGATTCCTCCCGGCACTACAGGGAAAATACAGCCATTGGATAAGTTTTCTTCCGGCAATGGAAGTCCGTTCAACAGACAAAGTGCCGGCTTGTAAAGACTTTCACTTAGATGTTTATCAAAGAAACAGCATACTGAAAATGCAATCTTTCATTCATTTTCAATTTTCTTCCTCAAGGTTCAAGTACATGATTCGTGGTTTGCAACCAATTTCACAACGGACAGACCTCCCAAATTCGAAGTGCCTAAATTGCCTTCAAACAAGTAAGGAAAACTGTGAAGAACAATGTGGCCTTAAAGTGCATATTCGTTGTGCGTGGCGCCAAAAATATTTGTATTTTTATCATGTGATTAACGCATCGTATTTAAGTTTCAAATTCGTTCCCTAACAATAAAGTGACCTTTTTTTAGGGCGAGTACCTGAGAGTCCCAGGGCGAAAACTATTTCCCTTTAGGCCTACTCATATGTTTCCGAGAAACGCCGATGAGTCGGAAAAATCTCTGGTTTTGTACTGGCGGGGAAAATAGACATTAGGCGGTATTCACCTCGCGTCAGAGAAGACCCCCACCCCTGAGGTATGGGGCCTAATTTTGAGTCGGAGAGCTATGTTTGAAACATGTGTTCGGCTTCTTTGTTCTTACGACCCGTTTTAAAAGTAGGATGCCAGTGCCTGTTGGCTTAAGAGGGCTTCAGCTTTGGTCATCTTTACTGTTTTATTAATCTGAGATTTTAACAGTCGGAATACGAAGTTCTGTTCGTAACTTCCTGTTAGATTTCAGTCTTGGTGGTTTTGTTATCATCCTGAGTGTCTTGTATTGGAAAAATTGTAATTTGGAAAGTGGACTTTTAGCTTTATAGCCCCAGGCCTCCCAGTCATACAGCAGGATGGGCCTGATACGTGCTAGGTAAATGTTTCTCTTAATGCTTGTAGAGATGAAATGAAATGTCGTATGGCTTTTAGTGCCGGGATATCCCAGGACGGGTTCGGCTCGCCGGGTGCAGGTCTTTCTATTTGACGCCTGTAGGCGACCTGCGCGTCGAGATGAGGATGAAATGATGATGAAGACAACACACACACCCACCCAGCCCCCGGGCCATTGGAATTAACCAATTAAGGTTAAAATCTCCGACTCGGCCGGGAATCGAACCCGGGACCCTCTGAACCGAAGGCCAGTACGCTGACCGTTCAGCCAACGAGTCGGGCCTTGTAGAGATGTCCAAGACAAAGGCACATTATTAATAGTAAGTTGACCAAATCTAGGTCGACGCTTGGTGAAAATAATTGCCTGAGATTTCGTGGGATTTATTTTCACCTTGTTTCGGGCACACACTCCCAGAAAGATGAGATACATTGTTGCAGCGCGCCGACAGCATAATCATTTCTCCTCATACTGGTGTAAATGGCAATGTCATCTGCGTATTGCTGGACCTCCACTCATTGACGGGTTGGAAGGTCGTTCACATATAGGCCATATAGGGTAGGGGAAAGCACTTCTCCTTGTGGGACCCCAGCTCTGAACCCCCTGTGGTGGGGGCGGTAGAATAACATCCATGGTATCCCCTGCCTGTCGTAAGAGGCGACTAAAAGGGGCCCATGGGCTCTGAACTTTGGAGCGTGGGTTGGCGACCACGGGGTAAGGGCCCCGTGGTTGAGTCCTGGCATTGCTTCCACTTACTTGTGTCAGGCTCCTCACTTTCATCTATCCTATCCGACGTCTCTCTTGGTCAACTCTTGTTCTTTTCCGACCCCGACGATATTACGCATGGAGGCCTAGGGAGTCTTTCATTTTCACGTCCTTCGTGGCCCTTTTCTTCCTTTGACCGATACCTTCATTTTTCGAAGTGTCGGCCCCCTTCCCTTTTTTCTTTCTGACTAGTGTTATATAGAGGATGATTGCCCAGTTGTACTTCCTCTTAAAACAATAATCACCACCACCACCACCCCAGCTCTGAGTGACCGTGAGGTGGATTGCTCCCCATCACAGGAAACATAAAATTTTCTGTTTGTCAAACATGACTGTAGAATTTTGACTAGATATTTGGGAACTTTATACTGTTCCAGAAATTTAATAATTAGATCGTCGCGCCAGACAGTGTGAAAAGCTTTCTCTATATCGAAAAATACTGTTGGCACGCTACGGCGTATATTGAACCACCTTGTGACATACTGTAAAGCACTTGCGCTTGTCTAATGACACACGGAGCGATTTTGGCCGAGTCAGCCACCACATGTGACTGATACACAGGGCACAAAACACACGACCGAGACCGACATTAGATGAGGCAAGAAAAACTACAATTCTCAGATCACAATACAGAAAAAACATGGCTGCCGTACTGGGCCAAAACTGACATAGCGAGGAATAACCTAATAAAGTCCGACTCGTTGGCTGAATGGTCAGCGTACTGGCCTTCGGTTCAGAGGGTCCCGGATTCGATTCCCGGCCGGGTCAGGGATTTTAACCTCCTTTAGTTAATTCCAGTGGCTCGGGGGCTGGGCGTTCGTGCTGTCCCCAACATCCCTGCAACTCACACAGTACACATAAAGGGGCCCATTCACAGTCGAGCGGGTTGGCGAGCCCGTTCGTGACCTTGGTCGCACTGACCGGCTCGAAGGTGTATGGGGGATTGTTGAGGGTTGGGCTCGAGGTTGGGTCCATGTTGGCGGTTCGACTGCTAAACCAGCGAACCCGACCGGTTCGCCAACCCGTCAGTGTGTGTATGGCCACTACCTGACCGGCTCACTGTGGTTTCGTCTGTAGCTTAATTTGGTTTCTGTGTGAGTTAATTAGGCCTACCTCAACTAACAATGACTTTTGAGAAGAATAAGCAGTTCCGGGAAGAATTTATTGAAATGTACCGGGCGAGTCCTGGAGCTTTCCCATCCTTGCGTCACGCAATGCCTTCCATGTGTTAGTGCGACATTCGAACGCTAATAATAATAACAATAACAACAACAATAATAATAGTAATAATAGTAATTTGAAGAAGAAGAATCCATGGTCTCCCGATACTCTCGTACAAATATTATTAGCCCATAGACCATTGTGTTATGACATACTGTATATGACTCTCGCGCCTCTGCACTTAACTTGTTAATACTGTAAGTAGGCTATGTATCATACATTACTACAGTAGTGGAATTTTCTGTATGTCATAAGTAGTAGTGAAAAAATTTCCCAAACCAATCACTTTCAAAAGAATATTACGTTTGTTTTATAAAAACTATCTTATAATACATCACAATCAAAACTGTGTACGCCCACTTACGTGCAAATATTCCGACTGCAACGTATCGAAGATTGCCCAACACGTCTCAGGAATGATTTTTCCAAGTAGCTGAGGAGATATTAAGTTACACTGCTAAATGTCAGGTCTTCATAACTTTTCCCTGTCGCTAGAAATCGCAATGACCGAGCTCGATAGCTGCAGTCGCTTAAGTGCGGCCAGTATCCAGTATTCGGGAGATAGTAGGTTCGAACCCCACTGTCGGCAGCCCTGAAGATGGTTTTCCGTGGTTTCCCATTTTCACACCAGGCAAATGCTGGTGCTGTACCTTAATTAAGGCCACGGCCGCTTCCTTCCCACTCCCAGCCCTTTCCTGTCCCACCGTCGCCATAAGACCTATCTGTGTCGGTGCGACGTAAAGCAACTAGCAAAAAAAAAAAAAAGAAAAAAAGAATTCGCAATGTTACAATTAACCTCTCTTCAGCACAGATGGTATCTCTCATGTGTGTCTCCTGTTTCTCTATGTTTGGCCGAATCAACTCCAACAAGTTTTCGCAAAAACTGTCGCTATCCATACGCAGAAAGTTATTATAATCTGCAGGTTCTTGTACGCACAGAGTTCTTAATAGGCTAACGTGTGAAAATCCTAGTTTATCTCTCAACCATTCCTTCATTCACACACGTTTCTTCTTCTTTACTTCATCATTGCACAAATTCGGCAACAGCTACAGCCACTTTGGAATGTTTTCGTTGGGCCATAACAAAAACTTTTTTTGCTAGTGGTTTTACGTCGCACCGACACAGATAGGTCTTATGGCGACGATGGGATAGGAAAGGCCTAGGAGTTGGAAGGAAGCGGCCGTGGTCTTAATTAAGGTACAGTCCCAGCATTTGCCTCGTGTGAAAATGGAAAACCAAGGGAAAACCATCTTCAGGGCTGCCGACAGTGGGATTCGAACACACTTTCTCTATAACAAAAACTAGGCAATGCACGTACTATTTGCAATACAGACTGGCGGACTGGTCCGCCAACGGGTTCGCCAGTGTATGGTCACCGTCGAGCCAGTCGGGTTCGGGGTGTGGATTTTATACATGTACGGGCTCGCCAACCGGCTCGACTGCGAATGGGCCCCTTAACACTATCCTCCACCAAAATAACACGCAGTTACCTATACATGGCAGATGCCGCGCACCCTCATCGGGGGTCTGCCTTACAAGGGCTGCACTCGGCTAGAAATAGCCACACGAAATTTCATTTTTACCTAAAAATGTATGTATGTGTGTACGTAAGTTTACTATTAGCCCCATTTCTTGATATGAGGTCCAGGATGAAGTGAGATGAATTGATATGGCATAGCCTATTTTCATATCCAGATGACCTTCCTGACATTAACCGCAGTTGAGAAGCTAATGAACATGAAATGAATGATGGTGAATGGAATTGTGTAAGGAGGTGGAAGAAATAGGCAGTGGTATATGAATAGGAACTGTCCCGGCATTTGCGTGGAAGTGAAAATGGAAAACCACAGAAAACCATTCTCAGGAAAGCCAACGGCGGATTCCTAACCCACGCGCCTTCCGAATGCTCAGCTCCGTCGATGAAGCCCGTTAATAATATAATACAGGATACTTACCAATGATACAATCGCCGCGTAAATTCAGCTGAATGTAGAGCGGCACAACGTTTTCCAAACGCTCGCTGCGCCGCCAGCAAACAACTAGCCGAGTCGGCAAATCTGCCGCCTCTCGGCGAGCTCTGCTGTGTCTGTTTCATCCCATCTGATACAATAGAACCACGCGTCGACTCGGCAAAAACCGCTCCGTGTGTCATCAGCCTTAGACCGGAAGCCGAATTGTTCCTATCGCAGTATGTTGCGGGTACCCACATATCCATTGAGGCGTGTGAGAAGAAATCTCTCAAATATTTTTGTATGTGTGATAACAGGGTTATCGGTCTATAATTTTATGGGAATAATCTGTCCTTCCCTGGCTTTGGAATGACTATCATTTTATCAGTCTTCCAACTAATCAAGTGACCTCTCCAGCACAACTGCAACTCCATCCCGCTGTGCGCCGAGCGGGTAGCAAGATGCACGGGTTGCTGCGGTGTCACACGGAATTCGTATCAAGATGTCGACACCTCCCAGTTCGAAATGCCAGCTAAATTTATGTACATCTTTTTTTTTATGGTCTTCTTATCCTCTCTGCGGAATGCCGTTATCTATTTCGATATGACCGTACGGATAGTGCCCTTGTCTGCATTGAATTTCAAGATAAAAGAGGGAAGAAACTAGGCTAATAATAATTATAATTTCGTGTGGCTATTTCTAGCCGGGTGCAACCCTTGTAAGGCAGATCCTCCGATGAGGGTAGGCGGCATCTGCCATGTGTAGGTAAACAGCGTGTTGTTGTGGTGGAGGATAGTGTTATGTGTGGTGTGCGAGTTGCAGGGATGTTGGGGACAGCACAAACATCCAGCCCCCGAGCCAAGGGAATTAGCTATTTATGGTTAAAATCTCCGACCCTGCGGGAATCGAACCCGAGACCCTCTGGACCAAAGGTCAGCACGGTAACCATTTAGCCATGGCGCCGTAAGAAATTAAACTGAAAAATATTTTTTGTAACTCAAGGGAACTGGGAGTTTAAAAGGACCTCATTTGGTTTTCACAGCAATAGGGGGAAACGGCGGCACATACATTTGTGAAACTTGGTATTTAAGTTAAAATTTAGGCTGCTGAGGAGTGTCAACAGATTCAAGAGCAGGAACGAAAAACTAAGAGCACATGGACTTCGACGCAATACCAAGAAAACTGAGTACATGGAGTGCAGTCCGCAGACAAATGGAATCATTCAGACAGACGACCAAGATCACAATAAAGTAGAACAGTTTAAGTACCTTGGTTTTCTGGCCAACGCTAAGTGTGACACTATTTCAGACGCCCGTGCATGAGTAAATGCGGCCAGGATAAAGTGGCAGCAAACTACTGGTGTTCTCTGTGATCGTCGGATACCAATCCACCTGAAGTCCAATGTTATAGGACTGTTGTTCGCCCAGTCGCTCTGTATGGCTCTGAATGCTGATCATTAACAGTCAAGCACGAGCGAGCACTTCATGTCATGCGGATGCGCATGTTTCGCTGGTCGCTTGGACTGACCAGGCTAGATCATGTCACCAACCTAGAAATCCGGAAAATCATGGGAGTTCGCCCGATCGTACACAAGATGCGTGAGACCCGACTTCGGTGGTATGGCCATGTAGTGCGTAGAGAAGGTTCGTCTAATATACAGACGGCACTTCGCCTCACACCATCTGGCACAAGAAACACTGACTTGATCGCCTTCAAGAAGACATGACTATGTTCATGTTGTTTCAAATGATGCTCTTAATAGAACCAAGTGGAGATTCGCTTACAAAATAGCGGATCCTCCTCCACTGCGGCACAAACGCTAATAAGATGATGATGAAGGAGACTGGGGGTTTAGAGGGGGTTCATTTTGGTTTACACAGAAATACAGGAAAACGGCGGCACATAACTTAAATTTGTGAAACTCAGCCTTAAGTTCAAGATAAAAAGAGGAAGAAACTAAGCTGAAAATTATTTTTTAAAACTCAAGGAGGCTGGGGTTTAGAGTGGGCTCATTTTGTTGTTCATAACAACACCGGAAAACGTAAATTTGTAAATTCAACATTTAAGTTCAAGATAAAAGATGTAATAGACTAAGCTGAATATTATTTTGATTAACGCTAAGGTGCATTTATAAAGTAATTGGTGAGCACTTCCGTCAAAGCGGTAGTAACATACGGAAATCAAAACATTAATGGGAAAGTAAACAGGCTGTCCATGTATTATTAATGGAATCCATCGGTTATCATCGGATTCATCAAGTTTCATGTACGATTATTCTCGTCAGCTGACACTTCACGTATTACTTTTAGTGTCAAAGATTCAATTATTATAAAAGAATGTCAATAGGTCCACCAGTTCAATACCTATCGTACTAAATATGTTAAAATTATAAGTTCATTTGATTTGCAACGAAGAATTTACTAGAACAGGTTTTCCCAAACGTTTTGTGTCTGTGACCCCCTGAGCATATCGCATGCACGTGCAGAGACCCCTTAGCCACAGAAAATACTAATGCATTCAGTAAACAAAAACAGTATTTTGTAATGACACCATGTTTGACTTTATTCGTATCAGGACTAATATTTACATAAAAATAATTCATAAATGCATAGAAATTATAAAAATGTGACACTTGAATGATAATTATAGCAGTCTGGACGTGGAAACGTCATCATCATCATCTGTTTGCCCTCCAGGGTCGGCTTTTCCCTCGGACACAGCGAGGGATTCCACCTCTACCGCCTCAAGGGCAGTGTCCTGGAGCTTCAGACTCTTGGTCGGGGATACAACTGGGGAGTATGACCAGTACCTCGCCCAGGCGGCCTCACCTGCTATGCTGAACAGGGGCCTTGTGGAGGGATGGGAAGATTGGAAGTGATAGGCAAGGAAGAGGGAAGGAAGCGGCCGTGGCCTTATGTTAGGTACCATCCCGGCACTCGCCTGGAGGAGAAGTGGGAAACCACGGAAAACCACTTCCAGGATGGCTGAGGTGAGAATCGAACCCACCTCTACTCAGTTGACCTCCCGAGGCTGAGTGAACCCCGTTCCAGCCCTCATACCACTTTTCAAATTTCGTGGCAGAGCCGGGAATCGAACCCGGGCCTCCGGGGGTGGCAGCTAATCACGCTAACCACTACACCACAGAGGCGGACACGTGGAAACGTACTTGACAAAATTCACTTGTTGTGGTTGTTGTTTCAATGGTGCTGTTTTCCAAAGACCAAGCGTTTTACAAGCGTAGTCACTCGAACCGAAGATCAGCCTCAACATTAGCTCTGTTTATGTACTTCGTTTTCATTTGTGTGAAAACAGAAAAGGTACACTCACACAGGTACGTTGTTGTGAAAGGCATTAAACCCAATGTAGAAATTGTAGGGTTTAGGGGATGTTATGGATCCAAAAGTCGATCAAAGACGTGGAGTTGTGACACATTTATGGAACGTCCTGGAGAAATACATGCCACTCCATCTGATTCTCCACCCATTTCATACTCCAGTTAATTTTTCACTTTCTATCTGCCAAGATACTTCGGCTAACTGATCTTCCTCAAGGGAAGTTTCAAGAAGGTAATTCTTATCCACGAGATTTCCTCAACCAGAGCCAGAAAATATGGTCTGAGTGTTGATGCTAGCAATTCCAAGTGTCTCACAGTTACATCACTGATAATGCCTTGTAGCATTTCTTCTTATTCCGTGGCTAACATGTTCCATCTATCTGCCAAGTTAAGAGTTACAAACCGGGCGAGTTGGCCGTGCGGTTAGGAGCGCGCAGCTATGAGCTCGCATCCGGGAGATAGTGTGTTCGAACCCCACTGTCAGCAGCCATGAAGATGGTTTTCCGTGGTTTCCCATTTTAACACCAGGAAAATGCTGCGGCTGTACCTTAATTAAGACCACGGCCGCTTCCTTCCCATTCCTAGGCCTTTCCTGTTCCATCGTCGCCATAAGACAAATTTGGCAACCAAAACAACGAAATATGTACAGCGCACATATACATTACAATTACATTATACAAACTGTAAGTAAAAAGGAAGGTGGGACTCGGCCCGAGTAAAAATAAAACACATGACTTCGGAGCGACTTGGGATGGTTACATTACGAAATTAGATCAACGCAAACTTCGTTCTCATGTCCAAATCCCATAGGGATTTGCTTATTTAAAAGTCTTTAAGTACCCACAGCAGTAAGTTGTCACATTAGTATCTGATCCTCTATTTACATAAACTGTATTCAGCAATAAAAGTTTAATCAAATCTTTAGTTAACTCTAGTCCATCGCTGCTGACTTACAACTAACACTGGCTCGAATATACGGCTGTCCGTACAAATTGAATGATACAGAAACCACAACCAAATTTTAGCTTTCGAGCTAATTAACAACAGTATTTACACAGCGCAGATGACATTGACACACACATCAAGAAATCATGAAATGCAAATATCAGACACATAAATCAAACAAGAAAAACAATCAAAGAAAGTCAAGAAAATAGCTGAAAGAAACATATGCATCACAATTACTCGTATGGGATCCTGTAAAATAAATACAAAAATACACACACACATCTTCGTGGCATGGATAATTGGGTTTTCCAATCATATAAATATCCATCTAACATGCAGGGCGTGTCGCTGACGTCAGACTCTCACTGGAGACCCGAACAGCTGATACCTGCTACCGTCTTCCTACCCGTAATGGAATGCAGGGCTTACGGCCGCAAGCGAACTCTACACGAACATGGTCTCTGCTGATTCATTCACTACACACAAAAGGGCTACCGTTAAGAGGCTAAACTTCCACTGGAGACTTGTCTAACTTCTCAAACATCGCGGTCCAGCCACTGCTAATTCATAACATAACCCGCAGTCTCAATTTACTCTTTCAATCAGCTTCACGACGATAAGGCCTTTAGACTCTTTCATTTGAATATACACAACATTATGCATAATCATCTCGGGCCACTCACTTGGCAGTGCGCGGGTTCATGACTCTTCTCTGGTAATAAATGTAGGCACATCTGGCTCCTCAAAATAACACGGGCTAGTTCCCCTTTAACTATTTATATCAATTTCAAGGCACGCCTTCTTCTCACCAGCCCTCGTTCATAACCAGCTTATATTTATGTGCTCGTCTGGCATCCTACACATCATTTTCCGGAGTTCGTGCGCCTCGTATGACCTGCCTTCTTTGCAAAATGAAAAGGCTCTAGCTAGACAACGTCGAGTCTCTTGGGTCTCTGCTTCAAAATGTACGCCTGAAAATTCCATGCATTACCATAAAAATAATAATGAAATATGCACTACTGCTATGAACTTATTATCCCATATGAATGCTAACGGCGTTTTGCCTATGAAAATAATGACCGTATCCAATATTTTATTCACACAAACATGGAATACACCGAAAAGAAATAATGACCCACTATATTTATACTAACATTCCCTTATTCCCATCTAACTAACTGAATAAAAGGTACAGGAAAAATCAAACATGCAATCAGCTCTGGACGCATTTACTTTAAAAGAGAAAATAAACCAAATTCAGTGCCGGCTGGCTAACAATTAACATTAAATATTTATTTATAATTGATCTTTATTAGTGTTTGACTACTACCCCAGGCATGCTTAATATTTGGACAATGAAAACTTAGCTTTCGTCGATCTCAGCATTCGCTACGATTACATGGCAGCAATCGTCACTACGACTTAGGCCATCACCACGTCCATCTCCAGGTTGCTAGAAGTCACTCCATCGAACTTCGGCGATTATCCTATTGTTCTAGGTATGTGGAACTCTGTAATACAGATAATGTTAGGTACTTCCTCTTCGCCGCTAGTAGTACACGTGTACTGTGATCACACCCCTAATGATTAGCCGACAATTTACTACAGCCTGTACAGGAATGTATATCCAATTCGTGCATCATTAGATTAAGGATACCAGATGCGGGTACGATCAGTCCTTCACGCGGCAATATCATGGTACGCATACGGATAATCACCCGACCACGAACGCGAACCGTTGCAGTCACAGGTACACAGAGAATTTAATGATCGGCGGGATTTAATGCATTTGCGAACAATACCGTTTATTACCGTCTTTCACAGTGTTTGAATGTAACGCGCCAACGCGCACTTTGGCGTCACCTGAATAACCGTCACTGGTAGAGGTAACTATCTCAATTTAATCAAATTAAAATCACTCCCAGATAGGAATATAATACATGGCACAGGCATCGTGCAGAAAAATCACAGTCATAACTATAGCTTTCACGAATATAATACTGGCTTATTTCACGAATAAATACTGGCTTCGCTCACAAATAATCAGAACAAAGCGTCACTAGCCAAATACGATCTCGGTGAGCGAACATGTATCATCAACGAACAGCACAGGAATGACCACGCTCTCCCCTCTCCTCGTTCTATTAAAGACACAGGAACTTCTACTTGAACCCGAGGAACCCCCTTCAATGAATAGGGTGGCGGTTCAACTGCCGCTTGAGTTTGAACGAGAAGCCGTTGAAAGTGCGTAAACTTTATAAAACTTTAGTTAATCAATATTTATATCTCCAGACATAGAAAAATTGCATCTGTCATTCTGGACATATCAGAACTGTGGAATATTGGCGCAATAACGGATTATTTTCATAATATATTACTGGTTCACTGCTGCCATTACGAAGTTGGTTGTCCTGATGTCGTGGTTCGGTAGCTCCCTGGCTCCTTGCACTCCTCCTACAAGCTTGTGATTGGCTGAGTTCGATACTCGCCGAACAAAGAATGGTACGGCGGTTCTCCCCAGCGACTTCGTTCAAATTTTAAAAGGAACGTTGTTACCAGCTAGGTAGTGGCGGGTCTCTTGCAATAGCGCGGTTCAGTATCCAACCGTCTTCTAACTGCCTCCCTCACAAAGCTATGTTTCAAAATGAGCTCACGGTGTTATACAATATTAAACATTATTTGTTTGAAGCATATGACGGTATGGTTTAGTATTGGAACATTCTCAAAGTCACGAACGGCGAAGCAATGTGCATAGAAAAGTGGACACTCATTTTATTGCTACTTTAAAGTGTGTTTCTAATATGTATATATTTATTATACATATCTTTGTAAATGACATTTCATTTTTAAAGTGTTCAGATCAATTTTGATTAGAGCTGAAGACGGCCAAAATTAAAGGCCGAAATATGTCCTAATGTTTTAATGAACTTATAGTTTTAACATAATTAGTACGATAAGTATTGAACAGGTGGACCTATTAACATTCTTTTATAAGAATTGAGTCTCTGTACATTATATTGTCGATACGGAACCAATGTGAAATGTATAAGTTGTAGTTTAATGTCAAGCGAGGTGGTAAACAATACCACAAGAATTTTGTATTAACAGCCAATATATAGTAATTTTATTAATAAAAATGGAATGCATATTTGTTGTTGGAGTTGGAAACTTCTCCTGAAAGTGAAATAGAAGACAGAATTTTGTTTCATGCATCGAAGACACGAAATGTGTATATTAAGAATTCAACCTACGGAACTGCCATAGCCCCTAAATATAATGAAATTGATTTCAAATAGCATTTCAGGCTATCAAGGGTTACAGTTGAGGTTTGTAATAAAAATAATTGAATACGGTACAAAATGTATAAATAATTATCTATGTAAAGCACCCTATGTATGATTTATAGGCCTAATGTAAATGAAGCTTCTTCGTACCTGTGACACCTCTAATGGCTAGACTAGTAAACTGCTGGAATGACAGATGTGTATTCTCACAAATCAGTTCGTATATGTAAAATGGATACGACAGACCTTTGCGTTTGATTCCGTGAAATAAAATGGGATATAAGTTAACTTTAGAGATTCTACGTTAAGGAAAGATGTGCAAATGTTACGTATGGTGTAATTTAAGAAGCAACTTTATCCACAAAAGATCATCTGCCATTATATTTTCAAACTCACAAGTTGGAAAGTCATGGCCGCGCCATGCTCTGTCATTCACAGACTCGAGTCGATCATTAATCCAGTATTCAACAGCAGAGTATCAGGAAGGTACTGGAAACCCGGAGGGGTGCGTGGTAGGTACAGGAACATGCAAAAATGTGGAAATTAGAAAAAAAATACACTAATCTCAACACCAGAGAAAACATACATTAACAAGATCAATAGAACTGGAATCGAGAGAACAACATATATCAAAAGAGAGAGTTGGACGCTCATATAAGAAAATGTTACACAATTGGTTAAATCGGCCACAGAAAATTACTATTCAATAATAGCTAAGCGTGTGCTAGTTAATTAAAATATTCCCTGCCAGCGGAAAAGAATACAAAGATGAACTACCTAAAAACAACATGTAAGAAACAGTAAACGGGTAAGCGAGGGGAGGGAGGTCGAATCCTCTATCGGTATTTATTTGAATTTAAGCTAGAAGGAAGCAATGGAACACTGTTCTTTGTTTAGAATATTATGTAATAATTCTGAAAGCAGGTCCTTGTCCACATGTCGTCGCACTACATCTTCCACAGAATTAGATTTAAATGATTGAACATTAAGTTCTCGCTATAGAGGAATGAAAGAGATATTACATAAAGAACAGAATAAAGTTCAAGTTACATCCTTCGCCGTCCAACGGTTTTCTTCACTGATGCATCAGTCACGTAGGGCATTCCCTATTAAAAAGTGTGCTGATCAAGTGGACTGAAGAAAATCCGGGAGGTTTCACCTCGGTAGAGGAATGAACGAGATAATACATAAAGAACAGAACAAAGTTCAAGTTACATCCTTCGCCGTCCAACGGTTTTCTGCACTGATACATCAGTCACGTAGTCAAATAAAAAAGTGTGCTGATCAAGTGGACTGAAGAAAATCCGGGAGGTTTCACCTCGGGGTGAGCCCATCATCGACGACTTCCGCATTTCTGATTCACCGTATTTTGAGTGAACTCCAGAACATTAGCTGACATGTTTCCGTATCCGTTTTATAGCCCGGTCACCACCTCTTCGAAGACCAACGTCACCAGCACCATTACTGACTTCAACCAAACAGCAGAAATTGCCTTCCATTCGGCTGTGATGTCCAGCTACGCTGATCCTAATTATCAAGCCAGATATATTCCTGTCACACCAGCTCCATCTTTAGATAATTCAGGACCGAAATATCACTTTAGGAGTCTGGCTCCAAGATGAACTCCAGAACAATTACCAGCCACACGGCACCTGGAAGTGTCCTGGGAATGGATCCCTCAACCAGCCACGTCGCGTGACCCACCGCTCACCATGGAAGTAAACACACAGAGAGACCTTCCACCTGCAACCACCACCACCACCACCACCACCACCACAACCACACCAACTCCTCCCAGCTCTCCATCAGTGCTGAATCCGACACCAGACGCCCTAATAATCACTCCCGTTTTCTTCAACCAACTCCGTCAGGTACTCATTCCTTTTTACTTTCCCATCCCTCCCCTGCTTTCCAATCACCTCACGCCATATTTGCCACTCTGCTTCGCTTCAACATGTTCCAGGAGGATATCGCAGGCATCCGGAAAACTACTGCCGGAGTCATCATCCAGGCCACGTGGATGCTGCTGCCAACCTGCTCACTACAATAGGATCTCATCATCTCGGATTAAGCACCCCTCATCAACGCCTCCCACCCCCACTCATTAAAACTCCGCCGACTACTACACGCTATCGACTCTTCAGCTGCGTAATACGAGGTTTAGACCGCTCTATTACTGAAGATAACATCCTCGCCGAACTTAACGCCGAAGGCATCCTAAAGAAAACGGTATTCAGGATAAAGAAAACAGGACCAACCTACATGGTTCGAATCCTACTGCCGACACCTGAAGACGTGGACCGAGCACTGGCCAGCGGAGTTTCAAACTACAGACACCATCACAAAGCGGAGCCATCCCGAGCCCCACCACTACAATCTACCAGGTGTGAGCGGTGCCCCACATATAATAACCACCCTACCACTCAGTGCACAGCAAAACATCCTGTATGCGGTCATTGCATCCAACAGCACTCTACACCAAGTTGCCCCAACACCCGTCACCCTCCCCTGTATCACACCTGTGGAGTCAATCATCCAGCATATTCACGCCGTTGCAGAAACCGCTCTGCACCTCCCCAAACTCGACCTGAGCTCATAGCTTCTATACGAACCATCGACATGCCCACACCACCCAACCGTTCGCTCCTCCCACCACCTACAGTGAAGATCTTCTCCGCTTCTTAACCATTTCCCTACTGAATAGTTATCCCTAGCACATATCGTTAGTCCTCACTCATCTACAAGCCGCGGCGAACCACACATTCAACTTCCATTTTTCAACTACCGGTACTTATTCGGGCTTAAACTCCCACTTCAGTTTCACACATCTTGAAACTCTCGTCTAAAAGCACTCCACATTCTCTTACTCCAGCCAATCAGCTCCATATTTCATACATTTGTTTATTTATTTATCGTATGGCATATATATACAGAAACAAGAAAGCAAGTACATTATATGTTAATGTCCAAAGATGTTATCCATTCCAGAGGCTGTGTATTGGCCTCTAGAAAATCAAACCAAGCTCCAGGGTAGGCTCTTCTGCTACACTCCTTTACAATGTGTTCGACGGTTTGAAAAGGAGCACCACAATCACACTCGGGGGATTGTATCTTTCCCCCATTTATACAGGGACGCAGCACAGACACCATGACCACATCCAATCCTATTAAGGATGGTCCAAGTTCTTCTTGGGAGATCAGACCTCGAATTAGGTGGGAAGAAAGGCCAGAGATGTTCACCTGTTTTTGAGATCCAATCTTCCTTCCACTGGGCATAGGGGTTGAAATTGTCTTCTGTGAGCTTCTGAGCGAACTTAACTGGCGGATGTCTAGATTTCAACCGGTTCCTCTGAAGGTCAGGAATATTGGAGTGGATGGGCAAGTCAGGGTTCACATTTATCTTGGAGCATTCTCTCAACAGTTCTTGTGCTCTACGGAATGAAGGAGGCATGATGTTGCTCAAGACAGGAAGTCATGTGGGTAGGAGTTGATCTTATTACGCCTGAAATAATTCTCATTGTATTGTTGAGTTGAGTGTGCACAAGTTTCACATGACAGCTGTTGATCCACACAGGAGCACAATATTCTGCCGCAGAGAAAAATAAACCAAGGGCAGAACATCTCAAGGTAGTTGCAGAAGCACCCCAAGTTGTACCACACAACTTCTGCAGAATGTTGTTACGACTCCTAATCTTTGCTGCTGTATTTACTAGGTGTTGCCTGAAGGAGAGTGTCCGATCTAATGTTATACCTAAGTACTTTGGGTATTTATTGTGTCTGAGGACCTTACCGTTAAAAGACACTTGGAGAGTACAGTTTGCCATTTTGTTATTTAGATGAAAGCAGGACACCTCAGTTTTGCTGGTGTTTGGTTGGAGTCTCCATTTCCGAAAATAGTCACGAAGAATGGAAAGGTCATCAGTTAAAATGTTCTCCGTTTTTTTCAGGTTACTATGACTTGTAGCTAAAGCTATATCATCAGCATAGCAAAATTTTCTAGATTTCGTTGGTGGCAAATCTGATACATACAGATTGAACAGGAGAGGAGCCAAGACTGATCCTTGAGGGAGACCATTGTTCAATCTTCTCAGCTTGCTAGTCCTATTCCATAGAACAACCTGAAAGAGTCTATTATTAAGCATGTTTCCAATTAATTGTACCGTGGTTTTGCATGGTAATACCTGAAGAGGTTTATTCAGCAGCCCTTCTCTCCAAACCGTGTCATAAGCAGCAGAAAGATCCAGAAAAACAGCAGAGATTTTCAACTGTTGCTGAAAACCTGCTTCAATGCATGTTGTGAGTGCAAGGACTTGGTCACAACAGCTACGATTCTGCCTAAAACCAGCTTGGTCAATAGGAATATGTTGATTAATTCTATGCTAATTCTGTTGTATAGTAGTCTTTCAAGGAGTTTATAGCAACAACTGAGGAGAGCGATTGGTCTGTAGCTTTGTGGTATATCTTTTGGTTTGCCAGGTTTCAATATGGCAAGGAATTTAGTCGTCTTAAACTCCTTAGGAAGAATACCTGTCTGAAGTATGTGGGAAAAGAAGCATGTCAACTTCTTTCTCTCATTCCGTCCCATATTTACGATAAATTCAGGATTTATTCCATCAAAACCTTGTGCCTTACCAACTTCATGTCCTTTAATGCTCTATCAACCTCATCAATCGTGAAGGCTTCAGAGTACTCGGAAGAGGTTGGAGAGGTGCGTTTAAGCATCCTTAGGTTCTTTTTCACCGTTTTTGTATGTTTTTATCTTTAGTAACCCTTGAAGTTAAAACAATATGGGAGGCTATTTTGTTTGGTGAGATAGTCGACTTCTCTCTAACTAACGCTGAAGGAAGATTAATTATGCCACTTCATGGTGGAATTATTTTCACATGTTTAATGCAATTAAATGTTTGCTTTGGATTTTGCATCCATCTTTATGTTGCAATAAATTGTTATTTTGTTTTAAGTCATTTTTGCATACTCACAACAATATAAAGACAAAACACTAGGCATATCTCCTGTACCTCTTAATTTCCATTATTAGTCACGCGAACATTTTTCCATGGATCCCGTCGACTGAGCAGCTTGGTGCCGAAGAGGACAGGATATTATGATAAGCTATGTGCCAGTATTTACGACCCACAAAGGTAGGTATTTATACGATATTACAGTACTTCCGATACGTTCTCAGCATTCTCTTGACGTGTATTGGAGGCTGTAGGGCACAATATTTATGGGCTTATAAGCAGAGACGGTCTTTCCACTGGGCAAGATTGTTTCCCAGGTAAAGAGCGAAGTGTGTGTATATCCCGATCGAGACCTTGAGTGAAAGTTTACACATTGTCCAGTTAACTTGAAAGGATCGCATTTGGGGATTTTTGAACCACACAGACCAAGGTTTTGATAGCTTGTTCCCTTGCCAGCCAGCTGACCACATGTTTGAGAACATGTAGCGGATAATAGCCTGTGTAATGTGACTCTGATTATTTACGAGAACTCCGCAGATCCTTAGTGCGATTGCCGCTCAATCCGAGATGCTGAACGAGTACCATTTATGCCTTTCTTTTTCACACGTGGTTTATTTTTGTTCATTTGTTTATACGTGTGATAGTGTTGTCAATTATTTGTGTTGATTATCTTGTATTAGAATCAGTGTCCTTTTGGTGGTTTGAATTTAGGGCCTGTCCGAAGCAAAGTGGTTTTTTAAATGATGTTTACATCCGACAAATTCGGAATTAATGGAGTTAGGCAATATTTGAATCAATCATTATGTATTCATGGAAGAGACGGTTTTTAATCGTAGCCTGCGGGCTAATCACAGCCGACTTATCTCGATCTCCGTTGTAAATAGGTAGATTTCACGTTTCCGAGGTTATTGAACTTTATATGCTCGAGTTCTTAACCCGTATAGTTTGAACGACTTTCAGTGTCGAATTTTACATTGCACATTTTATTTGGTGTATGTGATTTGGAGTTTTCATTGGGGTTTAGTTTTTGTTTAAATTTGAACTGTATGTTTAGACGGAATAAATTATGCTTTTACCTCCTTTATCTTACTGAGTTCTAATTCACGAATGTGTATTTCTCGGACACACCACGTAGCGTCTCCGCTGAGCTAGACCATCTGAGATAGGAGAAAGGTGCAATACGTGAAATGATTTCTTGGTATATCAACAACGACCATTAACCTACAATTATTACAATAGAACGCTAATTCTCTGGCAGCTAACAAAGGCAGTTTACTGAAGGAGATTCATGACAGGCAGATTTCTGTTGCCGCCATGGTCGAAAGTTGGACATATCCAGAGATGATCTTGTGGATGGTTACGATGGATCAGCTCTCATTATTTCCTCACAAATACGACGTAAGATGTTCCCTCTAAACTTCAGCAAGTGCCGTCTTTCCAGGCCGTAGCTGCTTGGATAGACATGACTCTAAAGCCTTTTACACTGATATCAGTGGATTGCCCTTCTCGGTGTGTGGCTGAGCTTAACGAATGGTACACTCTTGATATCACGACTCGACCCACCTACTTACTATGTGGTAACCAAAATGTACATTGTGAGACCTGGGGTTGTGCGTTCACCGATGCTTCGGGTACTGCCGGAATACCCTCGACGAAATTAACTTTGCTATTTCAAATGACGGATCTGCAACTCTCGTCCCTCGAATTGGGCAGCGTCCTTCTGTTGTTGATGTTATATTGTGCTCTTCTACTCTCTTGAATACCGCGTCCGTGAAAACTTTGACGTATATCATAGATTCAGACCATTGTGTGATTGAAATTTTTATGCATTACCATTATATCTCATCATGAACTATTTACCCATCCACCAAGTGGAATACAAAACTTGCAGACTGGTACGCCTTCATTTCTAAAATCGAAAACGATCTTCAGTTATTGTGTACTCTGTTAACTCTGTTAGAAGACTATACCACTTTCCTAAAAATAAAAATTCTGCGCCCGCCTTTCAATGCCTTAAAAGCACCCGAACACTCTTAAAAGGGGAAGTCCAACCCTTTGGTGGGATCGAGAATGATCATTGATATCAGCAAAGCGTAAGCAAGCTTTTAGCTAATAACGCCACCAACCTACTTGGAATAATTACGTTTCGTACCAACACACAAATTCTAAAGTGAAACTTTACTTGAAACAATGAAAATGTCAAAGTTGTAGGAGTTTCTCTGAACGTCTTAATAAAGATACCCCTCTAAACACAATATGGTTGCAGTTTAGAGGCCTCCGGAAAGAGAGCCACACTACATCCTTCCAGTCTAACATTGCAGAGTTTATCGATATTATTGCACCTCCGTTCGTGTCCCACCACATAAATACAGAGGATGACGTCCGCTACGATATTAATCATTTTCTCACACGACCAATTATACTGGATGAATTTCAGCGGGCTCTTAAGGACTGTAATAATAATGCTCCAGGAAAGGACGACATACAATACTCCACGCTAAGTAAATTACCTGTTTCGGATCAAATTATCTTCGTACAGATTTTTTAAATTCCATTTGGACACATAGACCACTTCCGGAAGTCTGAACTATTCAAATCTTGGTACCCATATTAAAAACCGGTAAGGATCCTCAGGATACAGCATTGTACAGACCAATAGTTTTATCATCTATCGTGATCAAAACAGAAGAACAGATGGTTATAAACAGATTAGAGTGGTTTCTGGAACACTACAGGTTACTGCCATTATCTCAACACGGATTTCGAAGAGGTCGTAGAATCATGGATCATCTCCGCATACTAACCACTGACATCGAGAACACTTTCCAATCTCGGGGTTATCTGACTGCGCTTTATTTGGACATTGGTTCTGCTTACGAGAGTGTGGACGTATCTCTACTGCTGCACAAGGCAGCAGCACTGAAGCTACCGAGAACTCTTTATCTTCGGGATTGGGACTTCGATTAAAAAAGCGCACCGTGTACGTTCGGAACGGATCTACTTTTACTGTAACGCGTACAGTCTCTAAAGGCATACAGGGCTAGTTGGCCATGCGGTTAGAGGCGCGCGGCTGTGAGCTTGCATCCGGGAGATAGTGGGTTCGAATCCCACTGTCGGCAGCCCTGAAAATGGTTTTCCGTGGTTTCTCATTTTCACACTAGGCAAATGCTGGGGCTGTACCTTAATTAAGGCCACGGCTGCTTCCTTCCAACTCCTAGATATTTCCTATCCCATCGTCGCCGTAAGACCTATCTGTGTCGGTGCGACGAAAAGCTACTAGCTAGCTAAAGGCATTCCCCAAGGTAGTGTATTAAGCCCCATACTGTATGCTATCTGCACATTTGACTTGGACGCAAGATTTAATCCCACCATCCGTGTCTTGCAAGATGCTGATGACTCCATTAATGCATTCTCAGTTAGTTTAACTACTACTCCTCAGCGTCTGAACACAGCGTCACAATGTCTTCAAGAATGGACTACACAGAATGGACTTACGCACTCTCTTTCGAAATTGTTAGTAACTATATTCACAAAAATAAAGGAACTGGTTCTTCAATCTCCTACAATTCAACTTGGACCATATTCCTTTCCTATGAAGTCTACTGTCCGCTTCCTGGAGACGCACTTGGATAGCAAACTAACTAGGAGTGGACATATTGTTTAAATCCAGACATGGGCACTGCGGGCACTCAACGTTCTTCGCTTCTACCCGTATTCTATTTGCATCAAGTCACCCTAGTCCAGGAACGGCGAACCTTTTACAACCAGTGAGTCAATTAAGGTCTTGTTTATTACTCTAGTGTGCCACCGGTTATTTTCCTTTAAAATCAACAATAAACCCCTCATTTGCCTTTATTTAACCAAATACAATAGAGGCAATACGCGACACTCAGCGAGATATCGAGGGACAGCTATTAGAGCTCACTCTAGCGGATTGACCTGAGAACTAATGATTCTGTCATAAGGGCACGTATGAAGTTTTTGGTGTTATTTATGCGTTTTTAGTGAGTTGACATGACTAAATAGTAGCGTGTGTCATTCCTTGATATCTCCACTCAACATGAGGGGAAAGGTATGTGCTGTGTTTGGCTGCAGTAACTATGAAGTAGAGAAGAATGCGCGGTCTTTCTGCCGTTTCCCTCGTGACAAGAAAATGTAAGTAATATTGTGTTTGCATATATATTCTTCCAGTGACAAACAGATTTTTATAGTACTTCATAATCTTCTGACCTGCTCGACACATATTTTAACTGGCTTAAAATATAATACGCATATTTTATTGTATAGCGCAGCAGTTAACCTTCAATACCGATGTGTTGTTGTAGGTGTGATCTGTGGGTTTGATTTTATTCAGGAAAATACACTGACTGACGGAGCAAATGCAACACGAAGAAGGAGTGGTCAGAACTTTATGCCAATTGCAGGGTAGACTGACGTCACTGAGGTATGCTCATGATGTGAAATGCGCCGCTGTGCTGCGCACGTAGCGAACGATAAATGGGACACGGCGTTGGCGAATGGCCCACTTCGTACCGTGATTTCTCAGCCGACAGTCATTGTAGAACGTGTTGTCGTGTGCCACAGGACACGTGTATAGCTAAGAATGCCAGGCCGCCGTCAACGGAGGCATTTCCAGCAGACAGACGACTTTACGATCGGGCTGAGAAGGGCAGGTTGGTCGCTTCGTCAAATCGCAGCCGATACCCATAGGGATGTGTCCACGGTGCAGCGCCTGTGGCGAAGGTGGTTGGCGCAGGGACATGTGGCACGTGCGAGGGGTCCAGGCGCAGCCCGAGTGACGTCAGCACGCGAGGATCGGCGCATCCGCCGCCAAGCGGTGGCAGCCCCGCACGCCACGTCAACCGCCATTCTTCAGCATGTGTAAGACACCCTGGCTGTTCCAATATCGACCAGAACAATTTCCCGTCGATTGGTTAAAGGAGGCCTGCACTCCCGGCGTCCGCTCCACAGCATAGACGTGCACGCCTGGCATGGTGCCGGGCTAGAGCGACTTGGATGAGGGAATAGCGGAACGTCGTGTTCTCCGATGAGTCACGCTTCTGTTCTGTCAGTGATAGTCACCGCAGACGAGTGTGGCGTCGGCGTGGAGAAAGGTCAAATCCGGCAGTAACTGTGGAGCGCCCTACCGCTAGACAACGCGGCATCATGGTTTGGGGCGCTATTGCGTATGATTCCACGTCACCTCTAGTGCGTATTCAAGGCACGTTAAATGCCCACCGCTACGTGCAGCATGTGCTGCGGCCGGTGGCACTCCCGTACCTTCAGGGGCTGCCCAATGCTCTATTTCAGCAGGATAATGCCCGCCCACACACTGCTCGCATCTCCCAACAGGCTCTACGAGGTGTACAGATGCTTCCGTGGCCAGCGTACTCTCCGGATCTCTCACCAATCGAACACGTGTGGAATCTCATTGGACGCCGTTTGCAAACTCTGCTCCAGCCTCGTACGGACGACCAACTGTGGCAAATGGTTGACAGAGAATGGAGAACCATCCCTCAGGACACCATCCGCACTCTTATTGACTCTGTACCTCGACGTGTTTCTGCGTGCATCGCCGCTCGCGGTGGTCCTACATCCTACTGAGTCGATGCCGTGCGCATTGTGTAACCTGCATATCGGTTTGAAATAAACATCAATTATTCGTCCGTGCCGTCTCTGTTTTTTTCCCAACTTTCGTCCCTTTCGAACCACTCCTTCTTGGTGTTGCATTTGCTCTGTCAGTCAGTGTACATATGCATATGAGTGTGGCTGGTTGTGTTCCAAGTTACCCCATTCGGAATGCCTTCATGCGTTGTCGAGCACTGAAGAAAATATGGGTGATTTAAGAAATGTACATATTTTGTTGAAACAATATGATGATGCAAATTTGCTTCACCCGAATATAATGGCATTATGGCAAGTATTGCTTATAGGGAAAGTTTGAATGATTTTGAGGCTAAATTTATAGATTTTTCTTTCTGTTAGTAGGCTTCAAGTTAAAAGAAAAACTGTCCAGCTCTTAAATGTAAATTCATTGAATCATGTGTGTAAGGAATGTGCCGATATTTTTGTTGACATGTGTTGTAATATGATGATACAATGCTTTTAAATTATAAAAAGGAAAAATCTTGCCGTGAACGTTCAGGCAGGAATTCTAAAGCTAAAAAAGTATGCATAAATAAAAGATCAACCCCTTTCACAGCAGTCCAATTCAAATCTTGATTATATGTCTAATTTCAGTCTTTAAATAATAACCTGTTAAATAATTATTCATGCGTTTATCCAGAATTGCTTTAGCAACATTGAAGTTTATATCTTAGTAACACTTTCTTTCTAGACGTAATGTATTTATCCATTTTCGTATATACATTTCCATTGATATTTGAATTTAGCGCGAATTTTCAGGTCAAGCCATTAGGAGCGCCACTTGCGACTTGTCTCCCATTTTAACAAGGGTACATCCGGAAGTGTCGCATATTATCTCTACTGTATTTGATTGAACTAAGTTATTAGATTGCGTTGCACATAAATCAAATCGGTTGAATGTTTCATGATTTTATTTTGCAAAAATCACAGAAATACTTTTTTTTAAACAGGTCAATTTGAAGAATAAGATATATTTTTGTTCTAACCTAATAAATTGTAGAGAGCCTTCGTGGCTCAGGCGGCAGCGCGCGGCCTTTGACGGCTGGATACCGTGGTTCACTCCACGTGAGATATGTGCTGGACAAAGCGGGGGCGGGACAGGTTTTTCTCCGGGTACTCCGGTTTTCCCTGTCATCTTTCATTCCAGCAGCACTCACCACTATCATTTCATTTCATCTCTCAGTCAATGATCATCGCCCCAGAGGAGTGCGGCAGGCCTCGGCAGCCGGCAGAATTCATATCCCCACCGCAAGTTGGGGGCTTCATTCATCCTATCCCTGCCCCGGCCATTGACTGGAAAACAGGTTGTAGGTTTTCATTTTTCCTAATAAATTGTGTAAAAAATATGGCCATATAATTAATTGAGATATGCCTCTTTATTAAAGCGTAATATTAAAATATGCTCTGTGGATAGATTTTTGACCTATTTATTACATGGTAAAATCATTAAAATATGTCAGTATGTTGAGCGGCGTGCCATAGAAGTCGTGTCATTGGTTCGCCATCCCTGCCCTAGCCATATGACCTTCCTGACGCCAACCACTATGTGGAGGAACGTATTCAATGCTGCGTGCTTCTGTGTTGGTTTGTAGTATTATATATCACATGTAAATGAAGATGTGTATTAAGATGAACACGAACACCCAGCCTCCGAGATGGAGGAATTAACCTGACGCGCCTAAATTCCTCTTCCGTGCCGGCAATCGAACTTGGAAGTGGTGATTATTGTTTTAAGAGGAAGTACAACTAGCCAACCATCCTCTATATAACACTAATCAGAGGGGAAAAAGGGAAGGGATCCGACACTTCAAAAAAAGAAGATATCGGCCAAAGAAAGGCAAGGGCCACGAAGGGCGTGAAGATGAAAGACTCCCTAGCCCTCGCAAACCTAATAGCGTCGGGGTGGGAAATGAACAAGAGTTGACCAAGGAAAGTCGGATAGGACAGATGAAAGTGAGGAGAATGGCACAAGTGGAAGCAGTGCCAGGAATCGGCTGAGGGCCCCGTGGTCGCCAATCCACGCTCCAAAGTTCAGAGCCCCTGAGGCCCCTTTTAGTCACCTCTTACGATAGGCAGGGCATACCGTGTGTGTTATTCTACCGCCCCCACCCACAGCGGGAAACTTGGGAGTGGTGGTGATTATTGTTTTAAGAGGAAGTACAACTAGCCAACCATCATCTATATAACATTAATCAGAGGGGAAGAAGGGAAGGTATCCGACACTTCGAAAAATGAAGGTATCGGCCAAAGAAAGGCAAGGGCCACGAAGGGCGCGAAGATGCAAGACTCCCTAGCCCTCGCAAACCTAATAGCGTCGGGGTCGGAAATGAACAAGAGTTGATCAAGGAAGGTCGAATAGGAATAAAAGCGATTAGCCTGTGACAAGTAAGTGGAAGCAATGCCAGGACTCAGCTAAAGGATCCGTGGTCGTCAACCCACGTTGCAATGTTCAGAGCCCCTGGGGCCCCTTTTAGTCGCCACTTACGACGGGTAGGGGATACCGTGGGAGATATTCTACCACCCTCACCCACAGAGGAAGGAAAATGGGAAGTTGGTGATGGTGGTGATTATTGTTTAAAGAGGAAGTACAACTAGACAACCATCCTCTACATAACACTAATCAGAGGAAACAAATGGAAGTGACACGACATTTCGAAAAATGAAGATATCGGCCAAAGGAAGGTGAGGGCCACGAAGGGCGTGAAAATTAAAGACTCCCTAGCCCTCGCGAACCTAACAGCGTCGGGGTCGGAAAAGAACAAGAGTTGACCAAGAGAGGTCAGATAGGATAGATGAAAGTGAGCAGCCTGGCACCAGTAAGCGGAAGCAATGCCAGGACTCATTTAAAGGCATATAGTGGCCTGTCCTCTCTCCCAAGTTAAGAGCCCTGGAGCCCCTTTTAGTCGCCTCTTACGACAGGCAGGGGATACCGTGGATGTTATTTTACCGCCGCCACCCACAGGAGAATTGACCGAGGGTAGTCGGATACGACAGATCAGGTGACCTGGTTGTGATGATTACTGTTTAACACAACTGGATAACCTTCTTCTATTAACATTAATCAGCGGGAAATATGGAAGAGATTCGCCGCATCAGAAAATGGAAGTATCCGCAAAATGAAAGGAACGGCCACGAAGGGCGTGAATATGAAAGTCTCCCTAGGTCTAGAAAACGTAATACCATCCGGGTCGGAAAAGAACAAGCGTTGATAAGGAAGGTCTGACAGGATAGGTGAAAGTGAGGAGCCCAAATCAAGTAAGTTGAAGCAATGCCAGGGCCTCGTGGTCCCCAACCCACGCTCCCAAGTTAAGAGACCCTGGGGTCCAATTTAGACACCTCTTACGACAGGAGACAGTGGATGTGTTTTTACCCCTCTACCCCCACCCACTGCGGAAGATAGAAAGAAAGTTAGTTCAGTTTCGACTTGGCAAAGTCGACCATACCAATGCAATAAAGGGACTTTATACTAAAGCACACGCTTCATGTAATCACGAAACGGGCGGGCGGGCCGTGCGGTTAGGGGCGCGTAGCTGTGAGCTTTCATCCGCGAGATAGTGGGTTCGAACCCCACTGTCGGCAGCCCTGAAGATGGTTTTCCGTGGTTTCCTATTTTCACACCAGGTAAATGCTAGGAATGTACCTTAATTAAGGCCACGGCCGCTTCATTCCACTCGTAGCCCTTTCCTATCCCATCGTCGCCATAAGACCTATCAGTGTCGGTACCACGTAAAGCAGGTTGTAAAAAAACCATGTAATCACGAATGAATTTTCTATGAAATATTCTATATATAAAATTATCTGCATTTCAAATTTTACACATCTGAATGTCACTTTTGTGTACGTTTCATGACAAAAGATCTGGTTCAGACTCATATTCCATTACTGACTGTTGATCAGATTTGGAGGTCTTAACCTTTGGCTATTGATTAGATTCGGGTTTCTTAAACTCTGGCTCTTTATCAGGTTTGGGTTTCTTAGCCTCTGGTTCTTGATCAAGTTTGGGTTTCTTAACCTCTGGCTCTTGATCAGGTTTGCGCTTCTTAACCTCTGGCTCTTGATCAGGTTTGGGCTTCTTAACCTTTGGCTCTTGATCAAGTTTGGGTTTCTTAACCTCTCGCTCTTGATTGCGTTTGGATTTCTTAACCTCTGGCTCTTGATCAAGTTTGGGCTTCTTAACCTCTGGCTCTTGATCAGGTTAGGGTTTCGTAACCTTCTTTACCACGTAATGGTACTCACGTTTTTCCTCGGTCTGCCGATCAGGGTCACGTTTCGTAGCCTTCTTTCCACATAATGATACTCACGTCCCTCCTCGGACTCTTCTTCAATAGATTCACTTTTATCGCTTACACTTTCGCTATAATCACCAATCAAACATTTTAACCAACACATTAATATCGAAGTCATGATTAAAGGAAAACAAAATGCAGAAAAATATGGTATATTATCTAGTATAGCGCTCATTGACTTGAAGCATCCTCGTCTATTCAACGAAGAAGACTTAGTGGTACATTTCTCATCTCGAACAGTACAACAAGAATCTGGTAAGTCAATGTGATCTTTATAATCCTCCGGTTTATGAACTCCACAGCAGGTGAAGTGCCGTTGCACTGAGTCAATCCATTTCGTTTCGGCGTACTCATCCACCCCTCTTTTTAGAGTTTCTTCTATCTTACCGTCGAAGTAGTCCCTTCCTACATGTATCGCTAAGGCCATGCTTAACAGTACGACGAACACGATAAACATAATAACATTACAAAGACATATACAACACAACGACAAAGTAGTCACACCCAAGAGACCACATAAGCCAGCCAAGGTCAAGAAAATTCCGACTAAGTTGAGCAGGACGAAGGCGGCTGTACTGGCATGCGTTTCGTCTACAAAATACAGGAACGATGCATAAACCGTAATGGAAATTCCTAAAACAAGGAATATCAAATGAATTAAAAATAAAATAAATCTTACAGCCGTTATTTTCTCACACCCTTGTCTGCCTAGACACATCCTCCTATCCAAGGATCATATAAGACAAATAGATCCGTCACTCCTGTATAATATAGTTCACTGAGAAAACAGGCCATGGAAGCTATAGTGGCCCCTGTATCTCCGCCAACATAAGGAAATAAATACCACGATAATACCTCGTAATAAACTTGATAATAACAGTTGTTACTTTATTAAAATTTTAATTGTGATAGAGATAATGATTGCATTTCGGTAGGAAAGTTGTATCTAAAGCTTCTCTCGTGTCTTTTACTTGAAAAGCAAATTGCAATTACCGTATTTGTATGTTGGCAATACTGCTATAATGCTAGCTTGTATCGTCGTTTCGCCGTTCGCATTGTAATGTACATTTAAATCTATTAGATAATAAATGCAACATTGATTACTGAAAATGTTAATGCAATTCATATAAAACCCCAAAACGCTCATATTTGCCTAAATCACGATCTAACGTAACCTCATTTTTTCGCTCGTTCGTTAAACCCTTCCCACGACTTTTATGTATGGGAATGGAAAACAGGAGAAGGAAAGGAAGAAGTAAAACACAGCATAATGCACACAGTTTATCTTTTGAATTTTATTCCAAACAGCAGGTAAGAAGCACAATCACACACACGTTTACTCGCAACAGCTACGTAGTTCAATGTGAAATACGTTCATGATCATTTCTTCACACTAAGAACGCGTATAATTGTAATTTCACTCCATACTCTCAAAAAACTGGATCAAAAATCTCGTTCAATGCGAAAGAATCTCAACAAATTTTCGTCTAACAAGCACTATTACTTACCGTACGACCGAAGTTCCCTTCACGCGCAACGATAACAGTGTTGTGTTTTGAATTTGCTGTACCGCGCAACTGAATGTGTAATGCCAACCACTGCCTTCTAAATTAACCCTCTATAAGATAATTTTAGTTTTCACTAGTTGGCGGAGATTGAGGAGCCCATCTCGGAACTGCTTCGGACGCTCCCTATGAAGTGTCACCCCCTTGCTCCTATCGGGACGAACTTAATACACCCATTGCGTGAAGGAGTTCAGGGAGATATTATATCAACATAACCGCTTCGCCACCTGAATTAAAAGAACAACATCTGACCGCCATCTCGTTGGGCATATTCCGAGGAAGCAGGCCATAGATTGCGTTAAACTGTATCACATTAATCTTGGTGACGGTGATGGTGATGATAGTATGTATGAGCATTAAAGGAAAGTGAGGTCTTCCGGTCCGCTGACCGCCATTTGTCGTGATGACAAAACATTCAAAATCGCAAATGGATGGATCGCATAAATAAGTAAATTAAACGTTAAAAACTCTTATTATAGGTGTTGATGGATATATAAATATGAATATTTTCAAGATATTAATGTACCATTGTCAGCACGTGACTTATTATTCCTGTGGTGATATAATTAAAATACCCAATAAGAATCGCATGTCTTGTGTGTTATAATGGTTCAAAGTGACGTTTTTAAATTTATGAGGCAGGCCTAGACCGAATTTGTAGAATTTTTCATCGCCATAGTTAAGATTAATTATTACTGATAAATCAAAGTAGGATCGTTTTCTCATCTAGTAACCGTAAAATATTGCTGTAACTTAAAATGCCCTAACCTTTATTTATACCGTACCGTATTGTCGAACTTCCCTGGATGACTTATTCTTCTTCTTCTTCTTCTTCTTCTTCTTCTTCTTCTTCTTCTTCTTGAAAGGTGTGGTTGGACTCATGTGTTTTCGTCCAGTCACGAAAACATTAATTACTTCAACTCTGACACTTGTATCACTCGTATTGTACGTTAAAAATGTAATTGATAGAAAAACATACCATAGGAGTCACACAAGAAACGATGATGACATATAAGACAGAGGTTAAAGTGATTTTATATCCCACCAAAATTATGATAAACATTTTGCAATGGAAGAGTGAGCATAAAGAGACTGTCAGAGGATTATAATACAATATGTGCATCATCCAGAAACTGATTTATGCTGTTAACAAGAGCAGGAGTTAGAGAGGATAATAAACACGAAATACTTGTAGGGAAGGGGATGCCCATGTTAAGCAAAGAGGATAGGAAGCGCTGGCGGGGAACATCAAAAGCAGGACATTGTAACAGGAGGTGATTACTGTCAGTATCAGGCAAGCCACAAGCACGAGAAGTTGGGGGAGGAAGATGAAAACGATTTTTATATTGGGGAGTAAGGGCATGATTAAAACGTAGACTATAATAGATGTGATATGGCGCCGAGAGTACGTACCATAATAAAACCACGGTTTAGGAGGAATAACAGGTTGTAATTGATGATAAAAACGTCCCTTTTCTCGTGACGTTTCATTCCAATCGGACTGCCAATGTCGATATGCTATATCCCGCACTTCATGAATGAGATCAGAAGGGGGGATCGCAAGAAAAAGAGGGGGAGATTGTTGTGATGCTCGTTTAGCTGCCTGATCAGCAGTCTCATTCCCCATGATACCAGAGTGACTGGGAACTCAAACTAGAGTTATATAAACACCAGAACGAGTAAGGATATATAAGAGATACTTAACGCTACATAAGTACCAATTAGGGGAAGAAAGAGGCGAGCATAAGGCATGCAGAACATTGTGTGCATCCGTGAAAATCGTAACCTTATCATAAGCATGTGACCTGATGGTAATGAGGGCTTGTCGAATGGCAAACAACTTTCATTTAGTCCCAATTCTTAAACCTGGGAAAGATCCCTCTTCTCCTTTAAGTTATAGTGGCATTGTTTTAAGTTCTACTACGGAGTCTTCTCTGGGTTATGGAGAAACATCAAATCCTTCCTAAATATCAGTATGCCTTTTTTAAAGGACGTAGCACACAAGATCCACTCAATATTTTGTTGACTGATCTCCTACTAGCTAGTCATCATAAACATAGCACTATTACTGTTTTTCTTGATATTCAAGGAGCTTATGATTCCGTTCCTTTACACCTATTATGGTCTTGCCTTGATTCGCTTGGCTTTCCCTCTGCTTTTATTTCTCTATTAGAACGCCTGTATACTTCTCGTACTCTCATTCTCAAATCCCCCTTCCCCCCGTTTCCAGGAAGACATGTTTCGCATGGAGTCCCACAGGGTGATATACTAAGCGGTATCCTCTTTGCGCTTTATATGCGAGATTTAGAACGTATAATTACAAAGAACGCACGAGTTTTAGCTTACGCAGACGACTATGTTTTATACGTATCACATGATAGTGTTGATGTGTGTAGGAGAAAGATAGAGTGTGTCCTTCATGAGGTTGCTCTCTGGTTACATGAACATGGCTTCTCACTCTCGCCTTCCAAATGTGCTGCAATCCTTTTTACCCATACTCGCGCACCTAACCGTTCTCCTCTCCTTCTTGATCGTCTTACCATCCCCTTTGTCAATCAGCATCCCTACCTTGGAGTCATATTGGACCACAAATTATCGTGGACTCCTTATGTGGTCTCTCTTCAACGTAAAACTGATCGTTTTATTTCTATATTACGTACGATCACCCGTCGAAGTTGGGGCGCTGACCCCGTTACAGCTATTCTCCTTTACAGAGCAACTATTCGATCCTTACTAGATTATTGTGCTCTTTTTATCGACACCGCTTCTACTACTACCCTTGCACGTTTAAATACAATACAATACCGCGCACTACGTGTCTGTTTAGGAGCACTTAAAACTACACCAACCAATGCCTTATTAATAGAAGCCGGTGAACAGCCTTTAAAGATTCGGCGACAGACCATAGCCGCTAAGTATGTCCTCAAACATTTTACTGTCACCCGGTCTCAGCTTATCCCCAAGCTACGACTTTTACATTCTTATTATTCTTCAAAATCTCCCCGTGGAAACCGTGTCCCTGCTTTATATACCGCATTTCGTTCTCTTATACCAAGAGAAGTTGAGCTCCTCCGTTTACCCACATTGCCTTTATACTATATCCCTTATGACAGTCAGTCCTTTTGTCCTCAAGTAATTATATCTTCTGAATCTTTTTCTTGTCTAACACATTCTACTCCTCTTTCCCCTCTTGCAACTAAACGTATTCGACTTTCCCTCTACATAAAGGAAGTAAGTATTTATACTGACCGATCAAAATCAGCACACGGCGTTGGAGCAGCCTTTTATATCCCCCAACCGTATACTCTCTCTGAGTTTTCCCTCTCTTCTGCCTTTTCTGTTTTTAACTTCCCTGGATGACGATTATTATCACGGAGGTAACTCTATGGGTAATATCATGTTTCTAGGAATATTTGTTATGATTCTGTGCTGTATTCAACGACATGGAAGATATAGACTGCTAAACATACTCGTTACAGCGCCCCTGGTTGAAGCACAGCAAACTAAGTTTTGCGTGTAACTGTCATAGCGGCTGCCACTTCTTGGTCTTGACAATTAGCCCTTATCAGTTCAATGAATTGATGAGATTATAAGTTATTGCAAATAAAAAATTTATTTAAAAATAAACACGATATTTTCAAACATGCTTAATGTTGCATTGATGTTATATAAAATAAGCGCAGTGAATCTGGTGAGCATTTGCTTTGTTAAAACAAGAATTGCGTATGTAGAAGGATGGATAATTCGGCGTCATGCACTAACAATAAAGTCATTCACTACAGAAAGACATGTTATACGTACACCAGTTCATTGAGGAATGCACACGCGTAGAGGAAGATACCACTGCCTTTTCATGACATACCTTCAGTGTCATTCTGGTATAATTTTTTAATTTTGATTCTTGGTATGGTTTGTTTTTATGCTTTTTGCTACTTATGGCTAATTTCTAAGAACTGCTGTGCAACATGCAACACATACGTCCGTTGGTTGCGGTGTAGAATATCTCTACGGCATCCTCTGCCTGTCGTAAGGGGCCACTAAATGAGGTAACCCCAGATTCTAAAGTTGAGACCACCGGACCCCTGGTTGAGTGTAGCATTCCTTCCACATACGGTATCCTACCAGCTTTACCACTATAATATTTCTACCGGACTTCTCTTCGTCAAGCCTCGCCTGACTTCATTCTACTGAATTCATAGCCTACATTTATTTATTTATTTATTTATTTATTTATTTATTTATTTATTTATTTATTTATTTATTTATTTATTTATTTAGTTTAACCTTGCACACCTTCTCAAAGACCGTATTCCATCACACAACAACTTCTCCAGATCATTCTATGGCAGATTCAGAGGAAATAAGCATATGTTTTGCCTTCAAGTGTCATGGCTGCCAGTTGGTTCAAGTAGATTCAAAGATGGCCATCAGATTAGCAGTCTATATTTTAATGTCGTTGGCTGTATTACAACCATATTTTGTTCTCGAAGTAAGTTCAATTCTTCTTATTCTTCTACTTCGTGAAATGTTTTCTGAGCTTCCTTTAATTTTTGCCCAGTCAGACACCTAGGGGTAATGTAGAACACTTTATATATATATCCCAGGGTAACACTGCTTCATGCACAAAACAATGGGGTCTGTGTATACGGATACGAACTATTGACTTGATAAAAGACTGTAAGTGTATGTGATACGATGGGTAAGAGACGCATAGTAGGCAACTCCAAAAGCCAGTGTGAAACATTTGTTGGATAGTCAACAGAAATATATATAAATATGTTGTGTGCACAAAGGGGGTCAGGAGCGTACAAACACGATTAATTGAAAGATTAATAGTTTATAGATTTACAAAGTGAGTTTTCCGCCTGTTACCATTTCTTGATGGATGCAGTATTTTTGTATCCATCTCTTGGCACAGGCCAGAGGAAAGTGTAGCTTCCACCGAAGTCCCAGTCTCATCCATGGATGTGACAATATGGAAGCTGCTGGGGGTATGGGTGGTGCTGAGTAATGACATTTGGAGCGCAGTTAGTGTCTGAGTGTTATGAAAGGTGTTGCTTATAGGATCAGTCATGCTGCAGTAGCACCTTCTGGTCCATTGAGGAAAGCAATGGCAAACTACCTCACTCCTCATCTTGCCTAGTACGCCTCATTTGGGCTCTGCCATTGGTTTTTGCGGTTTCCCTATAACTGCATAGCCATTGGTGGTACTATTTGAGGATCCAACCAGCCTCTGGGCTGATGACCAGACAGACACACAAAGTGAGGTTGGAATCATCAAGGAATGTGTTATTTGTAGTAATTAAATTAAGTGTCAGGTTATAGAGTAAACAAGAAACACTGGTAGGCAAAGAAAATTTAAGCTGTACAAGGCGGTGTAAAACTTTTCGTCGTGCTGAATAATAGACACTGGAAAAAGAAATGATTGGCATCTCCGTCAGGGTTACCCCATTCACAAAAGGGCTGAGGGGTCAGATGAAATCGGTATTTGTATTGAGGAGTAAGTACATGGTTAAAACGTAGACGGATAATATTGGTAATATGTCGTCGGAATACTGACCTGTCATAAACCAAAATTTTAGAGGAATAAGAGGTTGCAGTTGATAGTACAATCTTCCTTTCTATTTTGTAGTATTGTACGATTCTGTTTGCCATTCATGATGGGCCGTATCCTTAATATGTGAAAGATAATCTGGCGAGGGAGCGGGGAGGATAGCTATATGAAAGGCTGTCTAATTCATTCATTTATTTATTCATGAACATAACAGGCGTTCAGCCCCAAATTCATGTTCACAATAAAATAATCCAACCTAAGCCCCCACACTCCACCATATAAACAAACACAAACAGAACAAACACAGCATAAAAACCTACCGTCCGGCCGAGTCATCCCCCTGGTGAGAAGAAGGCCGCCAACCCAATGATGACTCGACCGGCCCTTCCCGTGGAGACCTCCTGAAGTCCCCAAGATCCAGCCAGATTACAATGCTTTCCCTCTCACCATTCCACTCCTAATCGTAAACCACCACGTTCACAACAATAAATAAAATAATCAAATCTCCGTATCCCCTGGGCATGCCATGAGGTTCGTTGGATACTCCGGAAACGTACAACCCCCAAAATAGAGTCACCACAGCAGTCATCCTCAGAACTTCGTGCCATGCCCCTCATTCCGTTGAATTAAAACCCCAAATATTTGCTGTAGCAGTCACTTACTCAATGTTCAAACATACTCATCAAGTGTCTTTATTGCGCACTGCACTTGCGTCACATTATTTTTCCTGACCTACGCCTAATCAATACTCCAAACAACAACACTCAGCATTTCAGCACTAGCACACCTAATCAATACTCCAAACAACAACACTCAGCATTTCAGCACTTGCATTCCAACCAACTCTAACACAAACAGAAAGACCTTGCCTTCATGCAATCCCAAATCATTACCCAACTCCACATACTTAACTAAGTACTCGACACAGTTTCCTTTTCACATGCACCACCAAATTAAAATTTACAAACTCTAAAATTTGCAAAATAACACCACTTCTCACCACATTTCAACAATAGTCCTCAATAACTTCAACCATTTTATACCACCACTTCTCCAACACCTCATTTCAGCAATATGACACATCATAACTTGAATCATAACACATAAATACCAAGCCCTCAATAACTCTACCTATCACTTCTCCATCACCACATTTCAACCATCTTATACCACCATTTCTCCAATACCACATTTCAGCAATAGCCCTCAATAACTTATCCATCTCCGCCCTTTCCAAGACCATATTTCAGCAATACCCAAAAAAATCAGTAAAAAATAATCAGATTAAATACCAAACCGCCTTCACTTACAACTTACTCATGAGTATACCACCACTTCTCCATACTTCTCCAACACCACATTTCAACATATACCACCTATACTTCTTCGACAATAACACTCACCTTCTACCATCCACCATCTTATATCACCACTTCTCCAACACCACATTTTAACAATATAACACCTCCTAACTTAATCATAACACATAATCATAAATACCAAGCCCTCAATAACTTCCAACACCACATTTCAGCAATATAACACAGTCCTCAATAACTTCAACCATTTTATACCACCACTTCTCCAACACCTCATTTCAGCAATATGACACATCATAACTTAATCATAACACATAATCATAAATACTAAGCCCTCAATAACTCTACATATCACTTCTCCATCACAACATTTCAACCATCTTATACCACCACTTCTCCACTACCACCTTTCAGCAATAGCCCTCAATAACTTATCCATCTCCGCCCTTTCCAAGACCACATTTATACCATCTCTACTTCTTCGACAATAACACTCATATTCTGCCATCCACCATCTTATATCACCACTTCTCCAACACCACATTTCAACAATATAACACCTAACTTAATCGTAACACATCATCATAAATACCAAGCCCTCAATAACTTCCAACACCACATTTCAGTAATATAACACCAACTCCACCTCATACACACTTCATATTTTTTTACCTCTACCATCATCTCTCAACCAATACCTTAACTTCACTCTTTAATCATTTATTACAACAATAAATACACCACCACTTTTTAATACTTCTCCAGCACCACATTTCATCATATCCCAAACCGAAATATACCAAATGACACCACTTCTCAATACATTCGGACATAAATAATCCATCTAAATACCAAGCCATCTTCACCTTAAAATACCAAACACGCATATACCATCTCTTCACCAACACCCCATTTCAACCTCCACCATCCAAAACTCTGCTCCCTCTCAACACTCACTTATTTATCATTAAATAAACATCATACCAAACACAACAGCTATTACAACTACCCTTCAATACCAACATATCGCTTCATATACCACCTCTCCATATCATACCACACACAAATACTATTGCATCCACATATTTACCAAATAACACCTCTACTCAACACTACATTCTTACATCTAACAATCTCTATCTTCACTACTCACTAAACTATTGTTTTTTTTTTCTTTCTAGTAACTACACCGCTCTCATTTCTACCTGTACCCCACATGTCTGTCAGTTTTCTATACCTTCCTGCTTCTCTACCACCTCTCTTAGCCGCCAATTCATCACTATCTTCACTCTGTTGTGTACCTTTGCCTCCAACTTCAGCTCTCATCATCTCCGTACAGCTTCTGCCTTTGCCTCTTTCCCAACTCAGATTGAGACACCCCCGGTTGCCTCTGGCGTCACCTTTTTACCCTGCCCTGCCCTTACTTTACTGCTTTCACTCCCCTGCCTTTCTTCTTCACTTCTTATGGTCACCTTTTCACTTGTCATCTCTTCCTGAACTTCTTCACTGCCTATGATCACATTTTCACTTGGCATCTCTCTCTGACCCTCTTCACACACTACACTATTTCGTTGCACTACTCACTTTTTCTTCGTCTTTTTTAATCTTCATTTCTAAGTCGATCAGTCTATTCACAGACCAGTTTCTCTTCCAATTTCTGCCTGATACCACTAGTTCTTGTCCTTTGATGGTTGCTCTCAGCCCTTGATTTATCGCACGTATCTTGTGTTTTCTGAATATTTTCTCATTCCTAATCGCCTCCCGACCTACGTCTCTCCTGATCCATATTTTCTCTCTCTGCACATTATTCGCATTGCGTATCACAGCATCAGCCATCAGCGTAGAAAACAGTTCTACTTTGATAGGCCTGTTGCCCCTAGTTCTTCCCACTCTCTGCACATCGTCTATGTCCACCTCGCTAAAATTAAGTTTCAATTTCCCCTGTATTAAGTCCACTACTTTATAAGTAGTAAGTACTTTGTCTTCTCTCAACTCCTCAGGCACCCCATATATAAATAGGCACTTCTTCCTGCGATTTAACGTATTGGCATTCACTTCTGCTTTCAATTTCAAGGTCTCCTCTTCCAATCGTCCTATTCTTTCTCTTAATATTGCCACTTCTTCATCGTTCTTTCTCACTTGTGATGCTATATCGTCCGTCCTTTCTCGTAACCATACCTTCATTTTACCAAACTCCCTGGTTTGTTCTTGGATCATATTCTTAATTTGCTCAAAGGGGCACACTTCTTCCACCGCCTCTTTTACCAGTCTTTTGAATTCTTCCAAGTCTTCCCTTCCCTCATTTCCACTAGTTGTTGGGCCTGGGTTCGACTCGACCCCTCCAATCAATAGCAATATTATAACCACCGCAGCTGTTAGCACTAATTCTCCTTTAATCACCAAATCCACTTTACATCCACCTGATTTTACTTCTTCTTTCTTCATTCTCCTCTGCCATCCTCCTATAGCCGCCCTGTATTGATCCACTCCAATCATTGTCGTCAAACTCCTCACAACCTTCCTGCACTCAGCACTCACTCCTTACTCCCACTCCCGGACCCCTCCACTCAATGCGTCCGCTCTCCTTCGTGGCTTAAGCCGAACTGATATATGAAAGGCGGGAGGTGGAAGTCGTGCTGCTCACGTTGCATAAATATCTGTCTGTTCATTTCCATGGGTGCCATTATGCGCTGGCACCCAAACGAGCCTGAGATATACACCTGAGAGGTCCAGTGTATAGATAAGGTGTTTTACGTTATAAAGATACCAATTGAATGAGAAGGAGGAGGAAGAGAGTGATAGGAAGACGCTCATAGCATTAGTGTAAATGGTTGCTTTTGCAAAAGCGAACTGTTTGATATAAATAAGGGCTTGACGTATCACAAAATGTTCAGCAGAATAAATGGAAAAGGTGTCGGGTGATCTAAATTGTTGGGAAAACTGGGTTTGAGTGACATAAAACGCCGCTCCAATTCCATTCTGTGACTTGGAGCCATCTCTGTATATATCAATATCACTTTTGAAAGTGGTAACACGTAATCTTTTCTGTACTGGTGCTAGTGATCATTGCTTACGTTGAGCTTGACGGTAATTAGTAGGGGTAGCGTGCCTGCCTCTTACCCGGAGGCCCCGGGTTCGATTCCCGGCCAGGTCAGGAATTTTTACCTGCATCTGAGGGCTGGTTCGAGGTCCACTCAGCCTACGTGATTACAATTGACGCTGAGATGGCGGCTCCGGTCAAGAAAACCAAGAATAACGGCCAAGAGGATCCATCGTGCTGACCATACGACACCTCGTATTCTGCAGGCCTTCAGGCTGAGCAGCGGTCGCTTGGTAGGCTATGGTACTTCGGGGCTCTTGCGCCCAGAGGTTGGTGGGGGGGGGGGGTCGGTTTGACGGTAACTAGAAGCGGTGGCTAAAATAATATTAAGTTAAATTCTTCGAGCATTCCAATGGATAGAGAGGGCGCTCCATATGTTTCTACCGGCCAAGCGTGGCACCAACATCAAGCTCTGAGCAATCAGCTGATGTAGGGCAAAAGAAAGAAGATCATTGCTGAGTGTTTTTAAATCCAGATTTAAACGTACTCCTTATGATTAATTGATTTAAAGTATTGAAGATTGTGATAAATGCAATTCCCTAGGAATATTTCCATTCCTTTTTGTATGAAAAGTGTTAAGTATCATTATATATGTGTAGTATTCTGATGTGTTTATATATCAGTTAAGCGATGCGGTGACCTGAATAGGCTTCACATTGTTAACCTATTTTAGTTAGGCCCTAATTGTCTTCTAATTTAACAAGTTTAAATGTTCTCCGTAATATTCGGCTGAAATAGTTATTTTATAAATATTTTCACAGTGCTGCAAATAATAAACTCAACGAAACTTACGAATAACCTGCATTTCTAATAATGCCGATTTTTAGCTGGTTAAGCCTTATAAATCAAGAAACGTGACCGATAATAACGCAATCGTCCCCATTGCACCTTTAATAATTATCATCAAAGAAACTTTGAAATTACCAATACCTAATGCAGCTGATAACCTTAAGGTTCTGTCGTTAAAAAATGTTATCATCATCATCACACTTATTCAGAGACCTTCATATTTAGTTCATATATGTACAGTTATGCATGATGATAATTATTGTTTTACAGGGCCTAACATCTAGGGTATCAGCCACTATCAGGATATAAATAAACACACACACACACCAAAAGTTGTTCAACTGTTCTAAATGCTCAGGCTATATCAAACTATAACTGAGTCAGTTAAGCCTAATGAGGTGTAACATTCACAAAACTATCCTTAAAATGTACAATATAATGAAAGACAGGAAGCCATGCAGGCTACAACTCACCAAGGTGTTCCGGAAATTCAAAAACTGTCGGAACTGATCCTTTCAGAAGAAATGGATGGCCAAACTTCTCTTTGTCAAAGCAGCTAGGTTCAAAATGCTTTGAACAAAGTTTACTAAATTTTGATGACTGAAAACCCTCTCCCTTCATATTCATGACCCATTTCTTCAGCAATTCGGGGTCTGAAGGGAAACTGAAATATGTGGTTAACATAATCAGTTATACTTAGAGGGTGATATCCAGCAATGTATCCCACAATAACCCATTGTTATTCCCTCTCCCCCAACATTTATATCTTAAATTAAATAAATGATGTCGTTAATTCATTCAGTGGCTTGGCATACTTAGGTGTTTGTTGAATTTGTCTGATAACCTAGTGTGTGTAACTAGTTTTTAAGGTCTAGGATTCGGGTAGGGGGCTTCAAACAAGGTACCATCCCGGCATTTTCCTAGAAGGATTATGGGAAAACCCGGGGGAAACCACTACTCTAAGGGTGGCCACTGCAGCACCGGGATTCGAACTTTCTATCTCCGGACATCCGGCTCAGCCGCAGTCATGGTGCGCGACTACGGCTGCGCTGTGAGGTCCAGAAATAAATTTAGGCTACAGAGAAAAGCGATTATGTTAAAATATACTCAAACTAAGATAAGCCCACGATGTGGTATAAGTCAGAACTAAACTATATGTAGCCCTAATATTTCATTTGGTCCCAACGGTACAAGTAAACATTTATCTATGGCAGAAGAGTACAAGTCATTTTCTGACTTATACTCGTTTCCCTGGCAGCCTAGATACTTTTCAGTTCCAGATTTAAATCCCTACCTGTGAAAAGATATTTTACTCCCCTTTTCAAATCTCTGACTGCAATTGTAAGCAGAGCAAGATATGACAATTTTTGCTATAATCCTTCAGACTGGTGTTCTTCACTTATCACATCAACGAAAATAGGTGTTTTTATGTTTGTAGATATATTAAAATTGTATAGAAAAATCCTGGTTTGTCGGCAATGAATCCTTGAAATCACCCGCTTACGCCGATGGCCCGCGCAAATTACGATAGGTGCCCAAAATCAGATGATTTGTATCATGACGCCGTGTTCTGCTCGAAGGTTAAATGACATTCACAGAAGCCTATATAATATAAGGTAACCTAAGCCATGTCGAGGCATCTGATCATCTAACATGACACATATTTATTATATTTGTTGGATACTCGGCATGGGTGATGCTGTATGCGTATAGTTGTATTCTGCATATCGAGAAATAGTCAAAAACCATTCCAATGTCCGGCTCCATGGCTAAATGGTTAGCGTGCTGGCCTTTGGCTACAGGGGTCCCGGGTTCGATTCCCGGCAGGGTCGGGAATTTTAACAATCATTGGTTAATTCGCTGGCACTGGGGCTGGGTGTATGTGTTGTCTTTATCATCATTTCATCCTCATCACGACGCGCAGGTCACCTACGGGAGTCAATTCAAAAAGACCTGCACCTGGCGAACCGAACATGTCCTCGGACACTCCCGGCACTAAAAGTCATACGCCATTTCATTTTCCATTCCAATATACGATTTTATTTGAATATCATTTTCTGCGGTAAAGTCATGTTTTGCTATCGCGACAAATGGCGGACGCGGCCTCACTTCCAGCGCCCGAGACAGCGATCCAGTTTGTTTCGAAATATGTGTGATGTTGATGGTTGTTTTAAGATGAAGCACAAGCAACGCCTCGCTTAGGGTTTATGACGCCCTCGGCGGACCCCAGTAATTAAATGAACGATAATATGCCAATCCCATTTTTGCTTCGGAGGGATTTCTACTTAACCCTAAAATGGAGAGCCGTCCCATTATCCACCACCTACGTGTGGACCCGCAGTGCCCGGACTAGAAACCGGCAGCTAATAAAACACATATCAAAATTTATGATTTATTTTAAATCTGCTGAGCTAGTACTGTATTACATGTTAGAAATGTTTAGTTCAGCATCACGGATCACCTACCCACCACAGTTCTTCACAAATATTTACTTATTTACACTTAGGTAAAGAAAGTCTTCCTTACTTCTCGAAATGTTATAACAAGGGCATATAAATAAAAGTTGAAGTGTTGTACTGAAAAACCCCACTTCAGGTCAGCAAACGTTTTTCTTCACGTTTTCTTCTTCTTCTCGTCCGTTTCACCCACCTTGGAGTACGATAGGTCAATCAATGGTTAGTGAGCCGTGTTTTCCTGTCCTCGCAGTACTTTTTCATCCTTTCAGATCTTGTCCTCCTCTCTTCTTCAGAAATTCTGTATAGTCGTTTGGGCTTCATCCTGTCTTCATGTTTTCATTAAAGCAATGTATTTTTTCTTTGTTTGGATCGAGAAAAGTCGTCAATGAAGTTTTTGAAGTCCATCTTCAAGGTTATGTCACTTGCTGTGCACAAAAGCATTACTTTTTGAGCTTTTGTCACCCATGGTTTGGTCTCTTTCCGTTTTTATACGTTTTAAAGCAGAAACCCCCATCTCCGCCGAACAGTTGTGTCAAACAAATTCGAATAGAGTTTTTAAGTTTTTAAATGTACCTTCCACTCCGTTACTTTTAATGTAAACGTGGCACAGTAATGTAGACACTAGTTAGGTACACCAAACGTTGGTTTTATTCAACACATAAATTGCATTCTACGCTATACGTAGCTAAACGACATCTGAGCTTTAAATATGTATCTGAATATTTAAAACTCTTTGAGGACTGGTGCCTCGTTACTGTAACCGTGTTAGGGTTAACACGACGCAGACGGTTGTCATGAGCTTGTTCTTTCTTTTTTTTTTAAGGTGCTTTACGTCACGTCGACACAGATAGGTCTTATGGCGACGATGGAATTGGAACAGGAGAGGGCTAGGAGCGCGAAAGAAGCGGCCGTGGCCTTAAATAAGGCACATCCCCAGCATTTGCGTGTGTGAAAATGGGAAACCACGGAAAAACATCTTCAGGGCTGTCGACAGTGGGATTCGAAACCACTATCTCCCGAATACCGGATACTGGCCACACTTAAGCGACTGCAGCTATCGACCTCGGTGCCATGACCTTTAATAGACTCAAAATAGATCTCCCCAACCCCTGACTTTAAACAACACCTCCCCAGGACAAGATAGTTGGGAATGGCCCTGGATAGGAAACTCTCATTGAGAGATCATATTGCACAAGCAATCGTTCGAGCGGAAGTCCGTACGTCCGCTCTGTGCCCTCTCTTGAGAGACAGGCATTGCCTGTTCAACACAAAAAGAGGATGTACCTATCCTGCATTAGGCCTATCCTAATGTTCGGTTGTGTGGATATACCACAAGACTTATGTTAGAGCACTACAGGTCGTGCAAAACAGGGTCATTTCCATTATGACACTCCCCACCATTCAGGAATCTACTAAGACTGCACACCTCCCTAAAAATACTGACGATACGCAGGTTCATAGACAATACAGCTGTAGGTGTACTAGGTCATATCCCTGCCGGTCCTCAAGATTGTGACGTCAGCATGATTGGAAGACTTTTCCAAAATTAAACGTTGACTAATAGGCCTAAAACCCGTGAACCGTGGCTAATGTATAAAAGATAAAAGTGATGCGTGTTAAAGAAGATCTTTTTCATTTCATACATGGCCGGATACTATTCCTCCCCGATAGCGAATATCTATAAGTTTAGTACGGAGGCTGTAAATACAGTCCAGACACTTACAGGAGATCGGGCACGGGCAAATAGGATATGGTAGCGGTCGGATGGCGCTGTTGTCGATGTCCAGTGTGCATTCGACGGGCATCTAGTTAGGAGTGTTGTTGCTATGTGGCGGTGAAGTGAAGAGTTTCGATTTCACCGCTCTAAAGCGTATTTTCAAAAGTTGATCAGCGTTCGTGGGATAAAATCGAAGTTGTCCGTGGCAAAAATTCATCAGAATGCATCTAGGATTACGTGAAGGCTATGGCGTGAACGCATTACCGTATAGGACAGTTGCACGATGGGTCAAGGCGTTTCGTGCGGGCTGGATTGAGGTCTTGTAGCATCCTCCGTATTCACTAGACATAAGTCCTTGTGCCTTCGAACTGTTTTCGACATTGAAGCAACCCCAGCGCCGCCACCGATTTCCTGACGTGACATCAGTACTCCACGCAGTAGGATGCTCCGTTGCTGTCATAAACAGAGAACGCCTTGCCGTCAGTCCCAACGGGTTTCCGACATTTGGCAAAGACTTTGCGGGTGACTAAACTGAAAGACGGTAATGCGGTTGTACTTGTTAGTAGGGGAGCAGTGACAGTTCAACTCCCGAAAATGACGTCAGCATTTTTCTGCTGCGTCAGCACCCGAGGTCATTGACCCCGGTCAAGTGACCGTGACGTCATCGCCACCGGAAATGAGCCAGCATTTTTCTGCTACGTCATCACCCGAGGTCACTGACTCCGGCCAAGGTCATTGACCCCGGTCACAGGATCGTGACGTCATCACCACGTACTCTTGTTTGTAAACAAAGCCATTTGACAGCCACGTGCTTTCTGACAGCCATCATCCGCCATCTTGCATCGCTAACGTCAGTGCTGCCATCTTGACGGCACTAAACCTCATAGATGCCACCTTAGACACGTAAACGTACGAAATTTGAAATTCCACGTGCTATTTTGACAGCTGTCGGCTGCCATTTTGCATCGCTAACCACAGTGCTGCCATCTTTAGGCACAAAATTTTATGGATGCCACCTTTCACATGTGGTGGCGGGAAATTTGAAAAAATCCGCATACTCTTGTTTGTAAACAAAGCCACGTGCTTTTTGACAGCTGTCATCCGCCATCTTACATCGCTAACCTCAGTGCTGCCATCTTAACGACAATCAACAGAGCACGGTGCTGCTATCTTTACGGCACTAAACCTCATCCTCAGGCATGTGAGGGCGGGCAATTTGAAAAATTTCATGCGCATATTTGACAGCAGTTATGCCGCCATCTTTAATCAACAGAGCATCGTGCTGCCATCTTTACGGCACTAAACCTCACGGCCACTACCTTAGTCACGTGGTGGTGGGCAATTTGAAAAATTCCCTCAGTTTTGTCAGCGGCCATCTTTAAACAACAAAACTTCAGTGCATTCGCGAAGCACAAGAGGGCGAACCTAACGTCATATCCGCAATTTGAAGGGGCTATCCATAGTTTTACGACAAGATGCCCTTCCCCACGCTAATTACACAAGATGGCAGCTGCTAGCTTAGAGGCTACTACACAAGATGACGGCTATACATAGGCTGTTATGACATCCTCCTCCTCCGCCTCTGTCAAGGCATATCTGTATTGAACAAGTTTAAACATGCATCGTGAAGGCAATAGTGTGCAATTTGTTTTAACATGCAGCGATGACGTCATCATAGATGTGCATGTTTACACCTGTTCGTTGGCAACCCTTGGTGCAACCCTTGTGTCGGCACCGGGTTTCGAATGAGGACGTTAGCTTCCTGAGCAGAGGCTATGTGCCGGCACCGGGTTTGAGATACATGAGTCTCGGGGCAAGAAATATCGTAGATGTTATTCTTGTGTTTGTAATCTCTTACAAAAACATTGTTGTTTAATTTGCTGTGGGAACGAAGTTAGTAAATAATATTTTAGAGTGTGCTTCAAGTAAACACAAGCCGGTGGAGTTGTGCCGAGACTACACTGTTTATCAATCGGAATCTTATGCACGTAGCACTTTTCGCTGAGTTTGAAGTCCATCGCTCGCTCACCAACTGTATCATAAAAAATTACTCAGCGGTAGCTCAGTCAGTCGCTAACTACATAAAAACCTAGAGACTCATACTAAGCGCCTGGCTCAGAGTCCCCGAGGGTCGCTAGGCAGGGGTTACTGTCAACCACGCCCAGCTCAAGGCCCGAGGATCACTCTCCAACTACAGCTCGACACAAGCAATGCTTAGACTCAGCTCAAGAACCCATCGTCTCTACTACAGCATGTTTGTTTCGCTTAGACTCAGCTCACAGCCCCGACAGCACGTTTGTTTCGCTTAGACTCAGCTCAAGACCCCGAGGGGCCGCTCCAAGTTAACAGTCAGGTGTAGGCGTTGATAAAAGCCCTTCTCTTAGGGGATACTGACACGATGAAGGGCGAGCTAGGTCTTAGTCTACTGCACACTCTGAAGGCCTGTGCTTTATTAGTTTTTATCTAGACACAGTACCGTCCGCTTCTTTGAAGACACTTAGCTGCGTAAACTTTTGTTACAACTGTACTGCAGACGTACACACTTTTGCTTTGCTGCCTAGTAACAAGTCGCAGTTCCACCAGATGTAGTCTTGTGTGTAAGACGCATAACAGTCGCAGTGCCCGTGTGTGTAAAATGCTGATGTTATAACATCGCGTGTGTACAATGACTTAGTAAATGTCATGGGATAGTCACCTAGCGTGTGGGGCCTCCTCTGGCCCTGCGAACTGCAGTGAGACGCCGTGGAAGTAAGTCGACAAGTCCCTGGTAGTCCTCAGGACGCAGCTGACACCAAATCGTTTGCAGAGCAGCCGCCAATGCTGGTCTGTTCGTGGGTGCAGGATCCATGGCACGGAGCCTGCGTTCCAGGGCATCCCAGATATGCTCGATAGGGTTCATATCGGGGCTCCTGGGTGACCATGGCAGTCGTTGGACCTCTGCTGCATGTTCCTGGAACCATTCCCAGGCGACGTGGGAGCGATGTGGCGGCGCGTTATCATCTTGAAACACCGCAGAACCATCTGGGCACTGGAAGGCCAAAAATGGGTAGAGATGTTCTCCGAGCAGCTCAACATACCGCGTAACATTCAAAGTCTCTTTCAGAACAACTAAGGGGCCCATTCCATACCAGGAAAATGCACCCCAGACCATAACAGAGACACCAGCGCTCTGGACCGCACCTTCGAGGCAGGCGGGATTCATCGCTTCATGTGGTCTGCGCCATACACGGTGCCTCCCATCGGCATGGTGCAGTTGAAATCGTGATTCGTCCGACCATATCACATTACGCCATTGTCCCAGTGTCCATCCCTGGTGACTGGCGACAAATACGAGTCGTTGTGCCCGATGACGTTGGATTAACAGTGGCACCCGTGTGCGGCGCCGGCTCCCATACCCCATAGAACCCATGTTCCTACGGATTGTCCACTGGGAGACGTGTCTAGCACGGCCTGTGTTGATTTGAGCCGTGATTTGTTGCACGGTTGCCCGTCTGTCACTATAGACAATCCGTCTCAGATGTCGCCGGTCATGGTCATCGAGGGTGGCTGAACGGCCGGTCGTTCGTCTGTTGTGGACGGCGACACCCGCATTCAACCATTCACGATACACCCTGGACACGGTTGATTGTGTGAAGCCCAATTCCCTCACCACTTCCGAAATCGCACTTCCCATCCGTCGGGCACCGACCACCATACCCCGTTCGAACGGTGTCAGCTCACGACGACGTTCCATGTTACACCTGTCACATGCACAGCCACTGCTCACAAGGTCTCCTATACAACTGCCGCTTGCACAGGGGGCGTGTGGTGCACAGACAACACAGCTGCGTATAAGTGCTCCGCTATCCCATGACACTTGCTCAGTCAGTGTATATAAACGAATAACCAATTTATTTACTCAATTCTCTTACTTTTGATCTGAATATCATCATCGTCTGCCGCGTAGTGCTATCTGCTTAAAAAAACAGTTTAGAAAATTATCGTCTGCTGTGAAAATTATTCCAGTGAGATCTGGTAAAGCATTTTTCACTTTGCAGTCTTTATCTGCATTGCACATCTGCCGTCTAATGCTATCTGCTAAAAATAAAGTAAGTTTAATTCTTTGAATATTATTATTATTATTATTATTATTATTATTATTATTATTATTATTATTATTATTATTATTATTATTATTATTATCGATTTATTATATTTACGATTTCTCTTTTCTTTGCCTTTGGAAAATTATCGTCTGCTGTCAACATTATTCTAGTGAGCATTCTTCAGTTTTCTGCAGTTTTTATCTTAAGGTAAGCCTAGTGTAAAACTGTTGGTTAGTGCTTGCATTTTTGGAAAGCAACTTTACTAGCTGATGAAGATCTGCGAGCTGCATGTATTTTAGCTCAGTAAAGAAGGCTAGGCTAGCTGTTGATGATCTGACTAACTTTCGAGCGCTTTCCTATCCTATCAACACAATGTGCGACACAAGTGCTTCTACGCTAGCTGATGAAGATTTTCGAGTTGCATGTATTTTAGCTTAGTAAAGAAGGCTAGGCTAGCTTTTGACGATCCGACTAACCATCGAGCCCCTACTCATAGCCCTTTCCTATCCTATCATCACTATGTGCAACACAAGTGCTTCTACGCTAGCTGATGAAGATCTTCGAGTTGCATGTATTTTAGCTTAGTAAAGAAGGCTAGGCTAGCTTTTGACGATCCGACTAACCATCGAGCCCCCGACTCAATGCCCTTTCCTATCCTATCATCACTATGTGCGACAGAAGTGCTTCTACGCTAGCTGTTGATGATCTGACTAACCTTCGAGCTGCATGTATTTTAGCTTAGTAAGGAAGGCTAGGTTAGCTGTTGACGATCCGACTAACCTTCGAGCCCTTTCCTATCCTATCATCACAATGTGCCACACAAGTGCTAACTTTACTCATATACAGTAGAGACAATACGCGACACTCAGCGAGATATCGAGGGAAGCTATTAGAGCTCTCTCTAGCGGATTGACCTGAGAACTACTGATTCGGTCGTAAGAGCACGTGTATTTGTGTGCGAAGTTTTTGGTGTTATTTATGTGTTTTCAGTGAGTTGTCATAATTAAATAGTAGAGTGTGTCATTCCTTGATATCTCTTCTCAATATGAGGGAAAGGTATGTGCTGTGTTTGGCTGCAGTAACTATGAAGTAGAGAAGAATGCGCGGTCTTTCTTCCGTTCCCCTCGTGACAAGAAAATGTAAGTAATATTGTGTTTGCATATATATTCTTCCAGTGACAAAGAGATTTTTAAAGTACTTCATAATCTTCTGACCTGTTCGACCCATATTTTAATTGGCTTAAAATATAATACGCATATTTTATTGTATAGTGCAGCAGTTAACCTTCAATACCGATGTGTTGTTGTAGGTGTGATGTGTGAGTTTGATTTAATTAAGGAAAATACATATGCATATGAGTGTGGCTGGTTGTGTTCCAAGTTACCCCATTTGGAATGCCGTCATGCGTTGTCAAGCACCAAAGAAAATATGGGTGATTTAAGAAATGTACATATTTTCTTGAAACAATATGATGATGCAAATTTGCTTTACCCTAATGTAATGGCATTATAGCAAATATTGCTTATAGGGAAAGTTTGAATGTTTTTGAGGCTAAATTTATAGATTTTCTTCCTGTTAGTAGGCTTCAAGTTGAAAGGAAAATTGTCCAGCTCTTAAATGTAAATTCATTGAATCATGTATGTAAGGAATGTGCCGATATTCTTGTTGACAAGTGTTTTAATATAATGATACAATGCTTTGAAATGAGAAAAATGAAAAATCTAGCCGTGAACGTTCAGGCAGGAATTCTAAAGCTAAAAATGTATGCCATAAATTAAAGATCAAGCCCTTTCACAGCAGTCCATTTCACATCTTGATTATATGTCTAATTTCAGTCTTTAAATAATAACCTGTTAAATAATTCTTCATTCATTTATCCAGAATTGCTTTAGCAACTTTGAAGTTAATATCTTAGTAACACTTTCTTTCTAGACGTAATTTATTTATCCATTTCCGTACATACATTTCCATTGATATTTGAATTTAGCGCGAATTTTCAGGTCAAGCCACTAGGAGCGCCACTTGCGAATTGTCTCCCATTTTAACAAGGCTAAATCCGGAAGTGTCGCGTATTGTCTCTACTGTGTTTGCTTTATTTTAGGCTGCTTCACCTTTCTAGCCTCTCTTTCAAGCTACAGACATACATTAACATTTTTTGTTTGTTTTTCCTAGGTACATCAAAAATTATCGTCATTCATCCGAGACGCAGTTTGCAGTCTTCAAGGTGCACATCGTAGGGTTTGTTTCGATCTTTTTATCGATCTCATATGTTTAAATTTTGTTTTTAAAATATTCTAAAATTAGTATTTAGCTTTTTTGTAGAAAAATTGAAGGGATTAACCAGGTGGCTCAGCACACTTCAGCGATTTAAAGTGATTGAAAATTTGGTGAAGGAATTTTGCGTGTCTGTGACGACTTCTAAGTATTTCTACTTAGTGTGCTAACAGATTTTAGAAGAACTAAATCAGCAATCTATTTGTCAAATCTTGTGTTATCAGTTTTGTTGGTGCGTAATTATGACTATGAATTGCGAAACTATATGTACATGTTTTTCATCGCGTATTCTATGCGGTATTATACGAAATTCATCAAATATTTTAGATCCAAATTCTTTCTTACTCTCTTGCTGTAATGTCACTTCTTTGCTGTCCATGCATACAGCTCTTGAACTAAACGCTAGTCTTGCTTGTTCTTTCATTCTTTTCAAAGATAATCAGGAAATTCATGAAACATTTTACATTTCTTCTAAAAAGGAAACTCTTATGTTCAGACGATATTTCGGTATGGTTTCGCAAACACATCGTCGACACATTGCTAGCTAAATTTTAAAAGTTTGAAGAAGGAGCGTGTAATAAGGCACTTGAAACTATTTTGCATCTTCAAATTAATGTGTGCAAATTCGACCCCTTCAATTCAGGTACATGACACATTAAACTTCCTCCAGTGATTAAGAATAATGATAACTATTGCTTTTTATGGTGCATCGCCATAGCGTTGAAACCAGGAACAACAGATAAACCATCGAGAGCATTTCAGTATTAGGTTATGTTTATTCAGTTGCAACAATCATTAAATTTTGAAGGTGTTTCTTTTCCTATGGATTTAGCAAACATTTCTACGTTTGAAAAAACCCGAATTTTTCCTTTTCTGTATACGGTGTTGACAGAGACCGTATTGTAGGCCCACTTTACTCCGCTTTTTCTCCAAAACAAACATCATTTTCATCTTTTATATGTTTGCAATGAAAACACAAGCCACTACTGCTACATATCTAATCTTTCCCGTCTGTTAAGTTCTCAGCTTTCATTACACGACGGAAAAAAATATATATGTGACCGATGTTTGCAGTACTTTACAACGGAAAGCATCTTAAGGTACACATGTGAATGATTGTGCAAAACATCCTGCCGTAAAACTTGTTCTGCCAACCACGGAAATGTAGAAATGAATTTTGAGTATTATTATCGACAGGAACCTGTTCCTTTCACGGTTTATGCAGATTTTGAATGTTTTACTGTACTTTTTTAACGTTGCCAACCCGACATGAGCGAACCCTACGCGGATTACGTGCAAAAGCACACTCCGTTTTCAGTAGCTTACAAATTCGTTTGTTCGTATGGTGCATCGCTATCATTTTGTAGAATGTATCGAGGCGAAAAGTGTGTAGCACGGTTGCTGAAAGCATTAGAACAGTTAGCAGAACGCGTTCATAGGATTATTTCGCAACCAGTGCCCATTCTTATAACATAAGATGAAATGATTTTGCGTGATGAAGCTGATGGATGTCACATCTGTAAACAGCCGATTATTTTCTCTCAGATTAAGGTTGGAGATCATTGTCACTTTACTGGGAAATATCGCGGACCTGCACATGATTCGTGCAATCTTTCATATCGTGTACCTAAATTTATTCCATGATTTTTCCATAACTTGTCAGGCTACGACAGTCACTATATCGTTCGTTCACTGTGATTGCGCAAAATCATGAACGCTTTATTTCATTTTCAGTTATCGTGTAGGCGATATTAGCATTCGCTTTCTAGATTCATATAAATTTATGAACTTTTCACTTGATACGCTTGTAAATGGGCTTTCCAGCGACGACTTGAAATACATTCGAGAGTATTTTAAGATCCTGAACAATTTAAACTTTGTATAAGGAAAGGTGTTCTGCCCTATGACTATATTCAGTGCTTTCAAACATTAGAAGAAACAAAATTACCTCCTCAGTCTGCATTTACAAGTGTGTTAAGTGAATGTATCACGCCGTCATTCAGCGCATCGTCATACGATAAGCATACGGTGAAGACTATTTGCATGCCTGCCAGGTGTGGACAACGTTTCAGCTACAGACCTTAGGTGAATATACAGACTTGTATTTGAAGATAGATACATTTTACTCTGTGATGTGTTTGAGATGTTTCGTAAAAGGTGTTTAACTATTTATGGATTGAACCCTTGGTATTACTACACAACACCTGGTCTGTCATGGGATGCGATGCTCAAGTGTACCGGTGTTCAACTTGATCTTCTAACGGATGTCGACATCCTGTTCTTTTTGTACGCGGCATTCGCTGCGGACTAGTTTCGCTTGTCAATAGGCATGCTATAGCAAATAATCCCTACCTCGACAACTATAATTCAGAGAAAGAAGATTCTTATCTGATGTATTTCGATGTCAATAATCTGTATGGGTGGGCCATGTCACAGCCATGTATGGCTAACAGAAACTGAAATTCAACATTTTGATGTTTTTGAGGCTGCTAAAGATCCTCATCGCGGCTACGTGCTGGAAGCTTCTCTTGCATACCCTTCTCATTTGCACAATTCACATTCTGACCTTCCCTTTTGTGTTGAAAAAATTATTCCACCTAATGATATATCAAAACACACTAAACTGCTAGCCACGCTTTTTCCGAAAAAGCGCTATGTTATCCACATACAATGTCTCGAATACGTCTTACAGCTAGGTGTATTCATCGTATCGTTGCGATTAAGCAAGAAGCATGGCTTAAACCGTACATGGATTTGAATACTGAACATCGTCAACGTGCTACAACAACATTTGAGAGTACGTTTTTCAAACTGATGAATAACTCGATCTACGGCAAAAGCATGGGAAATGTACGCAAACATCACGACATTTATTAAATCAATGGGATGGCCGGTATGGCGCGCGCAGGTACATCTCAAAACCAAGTTTTAAAGCCTATCATGTTATTTATCGTGACCTTATTTCTGTTGAAATGAAAAAACGGAGATCGTCTATGCGAAGCCAATTTATTTGGGAATGGCTATACTTGATTTTTCAAAATTAAAAATGTATGATTTTCATTATGGATTTGCAAAGTAACTGTTTCCTGATCTTACACTTTTGTATATGGATACAGATAGTTTCATTTATCATACTCGGAAGACGGACATCTACGATGTGATGCGCAACCATTCGCAACACTTTGACTCTTCTTCCTTTTCACCTAATAATCCATTCAACAATCGGCAGCAGAACAAGAAAGTCAAGGCTTATGAATGATGAATGTGACATGAATATTATGACTGAGTTTATCGGTTTAGCACCAAAAAATGTATGCCTATGACACTCAAAATTCACAGTCTGTTAAAAAAGCAAAAGGCGTTCATGCGTCGTTAGCCGTTTACATCTTCAACACTATCGCGATGTACTTACCTATAGAAATGCCGCGTTCTGCATGCAAAAAAAAAGGATTCAATCACGAAAACATCATGTGTATACGATCGAACAAAATAAATGTCCATTGCGTCCTTTCGATGACAAACGTGTATGGGATAGTGATTCCCTTACTAGTGTTCCATGGGGGTACAGCATCAACTAAAACTTGTACATAGAAGAATTGCATTAAGAAGGGGAAAGGTACATGAACATTGTAAGATAAAACTTGTACATATATAATTGCATTAAGAAGGGGAGAAGTACACGAACACCAAGCAGAAATTACTACAGCAAACAATTCAAGATAAAACTTGTACATATAAGTTGTAATAAATAATGTAGAATTGGCATATTTCTTTATTTTAGATTAGGTATTACTTTCTCCTCCTCCCGCTCTCTCTTCTTCTTTGCAAGATAAAGTTTGGTTAAATGCTGCATCACTCGAGGAAAAAGAAGAGTAAGTATGTCAAGAAAGAAGGTGTTCAAAACAGCAGATTTGTAAGTATGTCATCGTCTCAGCTTGCTAAACGAATAGCAGCTCAGTAAGTATGATCAGAAGGGATTTTTTTTCTACAAAGGTATCTCTCTGAACAGTGTTCTGTTGTTCGATTCTTATTTTTTCTTACAAAAATATCTCATGCAATCCAGTAAACATGTTCTGATCACTTGTTGTAGGTAACGACATGCGATTCTAGTCTTGATCACTTATTTAGTGTTCCCGACACTTTTTGTAGGTAACGTCATCAACTATAGTATGTGATTCTAGTCTTAATATGTTTTTAGTGTTCTCAACACACACGACACTGACTATAGTATGCGATTCTTGGCATAACATGTTCTTAACAGCAGCTTCGTAAGTATGTGAACTAGTCTAAACATGCACAGCTATGATGACATCATCGCTGCAGGTTAAAGATACGTGCACACTCTTGTCTTCGCGATGCTTGTTTAAACTTGTTCGATAGAGCTATGCATTGACAGAGGAGGAGGAGTAGGAGGATGAGGACGACGGCGACGACATCGAGTACAGTGTTCGATTCTACTCTTGTTATGTTTCAATCACTTCTTTTGTGATCTGCAAGTCTAAACATTCACAATTCTGATGATGTCATCGCTGCAGGTTAAAAACACGTGCACACTCTTGCCTTCGCGATGCATGTATAAACTTGTTCGATACAGATATGCCTTGACAGAGGCGGAGGAGGAGGAGGAGGAGGAGGAGGAGGAGGAGGAAGTCATAATAACTGATACCTTCCTAACTGTCTGACTAATATTTTCAAACATATAATCTGAATTTATATTGAAAATATGAATGTCTGCATTTAAAATGGAAAATCTGAATACCTGCATTTAACATGAAAATTATGAAAATTAATATTCATTAAATAAAATACACACTCGTCGGACCTTGTACTCACACTTACTTGTTACCTGCTTACTTACACATACGTTATTTGAAGGGCGCCAGCTGCCACTCAGTGCAGCAATAACAGAATGACACTCTTGACTATCTCTAGGGTGTGGGGTAATAAGCTTACTTTTGACAACATACCATATAAGTTCTGGGAAAAGGAGATTGGCGTTCGGTTTCCCCATTAATTTTGAGGTTAAGATATTTTACTGTCATTGAAATAAAACTATGAATTCGTTTGATAGAACAAAATATATTCTTTAAATAATATATAAAAAATAGTGAGTCTAGTTGCGATAAACAGATGAGAATATGAAATTATGACATTGCAACTGAAAGAAACTAGGCATGAATTTGAATTCTTCTTGACCAGACATTTAACAATTTATACGAAATATTTCCCTCACTGATTCACTTGACTGTACCTTCAACACTTTGAGTGTAATTACGACGTATTCCTATGATCTGGTGTTTACTGTAGATGTGTCACGTCTAACTTGGTGATACATCCTTGTGACTGCTTCTTCTCCATATCATCTGACTTCTTTGTAAGTCAATATGGTATTACCTCATGGCAGGTCCAGGGTTGCCCTCTCTGACTCCATGGTAGGCCCTTGCGTCCGTGTCTTCAACTAAGTGAGCGACCAACCTTTGGCCTCACTCTCTCAACGACCAATAATTAATGGCTCACTGAGTCTTCTCCATCTCTCGTTCACACTCGTTGACTGACCGACTGAGGCCTCTTCATCTCGTAGACTTCTTCACTGTTCAGCTTCCGTTTAACTAATGACTGACGCTACAATATGCATCCACCTTTTATAGACGTTGGTTGACACAGCTACGTAATCTCCAGAAATAACAATGACATATTCCCACAACGCCTCAAACCGTTACATGTAATAGTGAAATCCCCTGGGGCGGCTGAGTCTCTGAGCGAATTGCTAAAAGCTCACGATGACGTAGCCATGACGTGGCAATGACTTGGCAGAATCGCCAGTAGTGCAAAATATAACGACGTCACATCCACATCTGATATATCGAAACTCTCACTGTACAGGTATTTAATGTTAATCTACATATACGTATATATGCATACACTCAATTACAAATACGCAAGCGACAAGCAATGCATAATCGGATTGAATAATAATTATAACAAAATAATAGTAATCTCACAGATAAAATAATAATACGGACATAATAATAATAATAATAATAATAATAATAATAATAATAATAATAATAATAATAATATAGATATCATCTTGTAACGGGATTTGAACCGTTACACAACCTATGTATAGCCGTGATCATGTGTAGTAGCCTCTAAGCTAGCAGCTACCATCTTGTGTAATTAGCGTCGGGAAGGGCATATTGTCGTAAAAGTAAGGATAGCCCCAACAAGATGACGGATGTGACGTTAGGTTCGCTCTCTTATGCGTCGCGAATGCACTGAAGTTTTGTTATTTAAAGATTGGCCGCTGACAGCTGACGGAATTTTTTCAAATTGCCCGCCACCACGTGCCTAAGGTAGTAGCCCTGAGGTTTAGTGCCGTAAAGGTGGCAGCACGATGTTCTGTTGATTAAAGATGGAAGCATGACAGCTGTCAAAAAAGCAAATGGAATTTTTCAAATAGTCCGCCCCCACATGCCTAAGGATGAGGGTTAGTGCCGTAAAGATAGCAGCACGGTGCTCTGTTGATATGTCGTTAAGATGGCAGCACTGAGGTTAGCGATGTAAGATGGCAGATGACAGCTGTCAAAAAAGCAGGTGGAATTTTTCAAATTGCCCGCCACCACGTGCCAAAGTTGGTAGCTATGAAGTTCAGTAGCGTAAAGATGGCAGCACTGAGGTTAGCGATGTAAGATGGCGTATGACAGCTGTCAAAAAAGCACTTGGCTTTGTTTACAAACAAGAGCATGTGGAATTTTCCAAATTTCTCGCCACCACATGTAAAAGGTGGCGTAAAGATGGCAGGACTGAGATTAGCGATGCAAGATGGCAGCTGTCAGCTGTCAAAAAAGCACGTGGAATTACAAATTACGCACGTCTACGCAAATATGAGGTTTAGTGCCGTCAAAACGGCAGCACTGAGGTTAGCGATGCAAGATGGCGGATGATAGCTATCAAAATAGCACGTGGCCTTGTTTACAAACAAGAGCACGTGATGATGACGTCACGGTCCTGTGACCGGGGTCAGTGACATTGGAAAGGGTCAATGACCTCGGGTGCTGACGCAGCAGAAAAATGCTAACGTCATTTCCGGGAGTTGAACTGTCACTGCTCCCCTAATCTTGTTAGTTCGTGAGGTATTGCGTTCTATCAATATTGCCACTACTTACGTTATAACCCTCGTAGAAACTTACCTTACGTGAATTTCTCTCTTAAATTAAAAACCTTCCGATACATACATGTAAAGGGACTAGGACTAGGTCCTGCGACATGCGGCTCTACATGTGAAACCAAAAAGAAAATTAACATATACATTGTAGGTGCCCTGGATCTTCTTCTTCTAAAATCTTATCCGTCATCGGGCGTTCGCGATCATTTTGGCTATCTTAATTTTGTTGGTGGCTGCGTGGACCCACTGCCGCAGGTTCTCCAGCCAAGACGTGCGAGGTCTCCCAGGACCTCTCTTCACCTCGATCTTCCCTTGTATAATTATTTGGAGCTGGGTATAAGTTTCCGGGTGCCTCATAATATGGCCAAAGTAGAAGAGCTTCTTGATCGTAACAGCCTTCATCATCATTTAGTCGTTTGCTCACTGCTGAGCGTCGAGACCTCATAATTCCATCAATTTTCTGCGTTGCAGCCTTGACGAGATGCCAGCATCCAGAGTGGTTTTCAGCTCTACTTAACATGACCAATCAATCAATCAATCAATCAATCAATCAATCAATCAATCAATCAATCAATCAATCAATCAATCAATCACTACTGATCTGCATTTAGGGCAGTCGCCCAGGTGGCAGATACCCTACCTGTTGTTTTCCTAGCCTTTTTTTAAATGATTGCTAAGAACTTGGAAATTTATTGAACATCTCCCTTGGTAATTTATTCCATTCCCTAACGGCCCTTTCCATAAACGAATGTTTGCTCCACTTTGTCCTCTTGAATTCCAGCTTTATCTTCATATTGTGATCTTCCCTACTTTTAAAGACACCGCTCACTTATTCGTCTACTGATGTCATTCCACGCCATCTCTCCACTGACAGCTCGGAACGTACCAATTAGTCGACCAGCTCATCTCCCTTTTCCCAAGTCTTCCCAGCCCAAACTTTGCAAGATTTTTGTAATGCTACACTTTTGTCGGATACCAACCAGAACAAATCGAGCTGCTTTTCTTTGGATTTTTTCCAGTTCTTGAGTTAAGTACTCCTGGTGAGGCTCCGTTACACTGGAACATACTCTAGTTGGGGTCTTGCCAGAGACTTATATGCCCTCTCCTTTGCATCCTTACTAGAACCCCTAAATACCCTCATAACCATGTGCAGAGATCTGTACCCTTTATTTACAATCATAATTATGTGATTACCCCAAAGGAGACCTTTCCTTATATTAACACCTATTTACTTAGAATGAAACCCAAAAGGAACTTTCACCCCATCAACGCAGTGCAGATTGGAAAGAAATAGAGTTAGAAATGGCTGTGGAAGTAAGGAGAAATTGAAAGAACTTACTAGGAAATTGAATCTAGCAAAGAAGGCAGCTAAGGATAACATGATGGCAAGCATAATTGGCAGTCATACAAATTTTAGTGAAAAATGGAAGGGTATGTATAGGTGCTTTAAGGCAAAAACAGGTTCCAAAGAAGGACATAATTAGTGAACAAGGGAACTGTGTATGTGAGAATCTTCAAAAGGCAGAAGTATTCAGTCAGCAGTATGTGAAGATTGTTGGTTACAAGGATAATGTCCAGATAGAGGAGGAGACTAATGGCAAAGAAGTATTAAAATTTACATATGATAACAATGACATTTACAATAAGATTCAAAAAATTAAAAACTAGAAAAGCGGCTGGAATTGATATGATGTTTTGGAATTTTGGCTGTAGTTTCTTCTAGTAATTCCCAGAAGTCATCTACCTTCTGTGGGTCTTTTTGATTGTAATTGTTTGTAGGTGCATGTGCATTGATTAGTGTATAAGCTTTGTTTCGTGATTTGATTGTCATTAGCAAAATTATTATTATTATTATTATTATTATTATTATTATTATTATTATTATTATTATTATTATTATTATTATTATTATTATTACAAATAAAACTCCATCTGTTTCATTACTCTAGTGTATTATGTATGACCCAATAAATGCACACACGCGCACACGCACCTACACACACATAATTCTAATCAGTTATGAATGGCCACACTTACTAATTACTGTCTATTTACAAGTCCATCTTACTTACTGCACAGAAGGCGCTCCAGCCCTTTGCTATACCTGGGGGCGATTAAGCCTGACTTTCACTTCACCAAGTCCAGTCACCTCATACAGCAGCTATGTGTAGACCGCTGGATCTGAACACAGTGCTAGGGGCCGAACGACGCACGATGACTGTTCGTTGGTTCGACTCCACAGACAGTTCAGTAATTGACACAGTCACATGCAGTGAACGACCAAACAGCTCAACAGTATTAAACAGCAGGACGATACTCACAACAGCGAACATTAACACAGGTCCATTTACCCTCACACTCACCATCTTGGCGTCCTGGGAATCGGAGTGTCTAGTTATCCGAACTCCCAAGAAGCTGAGATCAATTAAAAAGACAACTACCGTGTGGCGGTCCTCTTTCCGGCCTTCACGGAGAGAGGCCATAGTATTGCGTAGGCTTAGGATAGGTCATTTACTATCGACCCACTCTTATCTCCTAAAGAAGGAAGACCCCAGTGTGTTCTTGTGGTGGCGACTTCACCGTGGCCCATATCCTCGCAGAGAGTACCGATCTCTCTGGCCTAAGACGGAGCCTCGGCCTGCAGGAAACACTCGAACACATACTAGCCGATGACGCGACTATTGCTGATCTCGTCATCCGCTTTATGGGCGACAGTGAATTATTCAAGGGTATATAAACTGCAAGTGTACTGTTACTCAGGTAACGCACGTTCCCTTTTGATTCGTTAGTAATTTTTCGGCCTAAATAACTTTTTGTTTTATTTTGTACTGCATTCCAAATTCCTTTGTTGAATAAATGTTTTGTTTTTATTTTAAATTTATTTTCCACTAATATGTTCAGAGAGGATGATTACCTCGTAGTACTTCCTCTTAAAACAAAAATTCACCACAACCACCTCACACTCACGATAGCGGCTTCCCTCGCTGACTCGCATCGAGTCTCAGTCCACAGAAATACACGAAAATCAGTACAGTCTTCCGTTCCGTCATCTCCAGCCCACCCACTCACTGGAATCTCCGACACCCCAACAACAGCTCCCGGTTCAGACACTAGCGACAGCCAACACCACTGTCGCCCTCAGCCCAGCCACTGAACCCCAACTCACTGAGTCTCACACTGACTCCACCACGAAGCCCAACTCTGACCCAAAGTCTAGCACCAACACAGGCACCACTACGGACCTAATACTAACTCTAGCTCCACCATAGAGCCCAACTGTGACCTGGCCGCGGCTATCCTCCCTTTTTATAGCTCGGGTGATTTGAGCAGAATTTTCGCGTGGTGGCTAGAGACAGAACATCCCCGTTGAATCTCCAAGAAACTCACAGGTAAGCCGGCCGACTAGAATAATTCACGGAAAGGCCGGCCCCACCCCACAAGCCCGCTGGGAGATCCCAGGTCATGTGAGTCATTTTCCCCTTCCTGGAAGTATCGAAAAGAGCTACCACGGGGCTGGCACGTAACATTATTATTACAGTCGAATGACCAGTAAAAGGTTTATAATATGTTTCAATCTGAACAGAACTTACTTACTGATCTCTTCTTGCACGTCCGACATGGTATCTCTCACACTGTTCCTCTCATAACTCGCACTTGCGTCTTCACTTGGGTTATGAAATCTTTTGATAACACAAACGTTGTGGTGGACACTGCACCGCAAAGCGTGTCATTAAATGTATAAATTCAAATTCATAGTTTGATTTCTTCCACTCTTCTATCAACATTGCGTCAGTTGAATAAAAAGCGCTCCTGATGGCATTCTTCTTTCCGTGTAAGATTTTGAGGGTGAGATCGTAGTCATGTGTATTTGGCTGCTGCAGTTGCATTCTGATATCCTCAGTGAAGAACCTCTCCGAAAACAGCTCGTAGGTCAGTCTGGATGGTGATGTTAACCCCACTCCTGATACCCAGTTCATGAAACGCGCTTTTGCTTTATTTCTAACCTGGTTAAGTCATCGACTGTCAGTTTGTCCCAGATTAAATCTATTCCGTATGTTGCTATAGAAAATATAGCACATATAAATAGGGGTATTGCCGTTTCTGTTGTTAGTCTTTGAAGGTTGTTAAAACAACAGACTGTTTTTATTACCGCAACTGTTCTGTCTTGTAAGTGAATTCTAAAAGATCCGAGGGTGTTTCGGAGGGTGATCCCTACGTATTTGAATTTTGACACAGTTTCTAATGGTTTGTCCGATATTGTATGAATAACCTTTATTTTCTCCAGATCTGCACAGTAAAAAATCCTGATGTATCTGTTCGGAGAAAAATGAAACAAAATTACAAATAAACGGTTTATTACATTTAAAGGTACTTCTGATTGAGTGTGTGGCCGCCTGTGTGTCCCACTACCCTGGACACGTATACCCCGTAGCCGGAGCGAACTTCTTCCCCTCTCCCTACGGATGCCCGGTAGAGTGATGTTCCCCTCCCCCTCCGCGGATTGCCAGCAGCAGTGGCCGGATCTTATCACTCCTAACCTACCTCAACCTCCTCCCAGTTAGACCAGGTCACTTTGTCTCGAGAGCACGTGCGCTCACACCTCTCTCCTTCACCCCACCACCCCCTACAGATAACCAGTAGTCAGGTTGTCAGCGCTGAGCTGAGTGCTACTATTGCCGCGGCCACCAAATTAGGCGGGTCAGAGAAATTACACTGTTGCCAAGGATATGTTGCAACTGGCGAAGAGATGTCCAACTGAACACATCATTTCGGAGCGCGAGGCAAGTTGTTCTCTCTCAAGCTCCTGATGTTACTTCATACAATGTTTCGAAACAAATTGTACTACAAGCTTCAGAAAAGACTGTTGATTTCAGGGGTATAACTATTTTCCATATAAACCACTTTAAATAATTATTAAAAATAAAATCTTGAACGAGTAAATTTAAATCCGTAGGATCATGTATTGAAAATTTCAGTAAGCGGCCAAGTACTTATTTCTTCAGCCAATAAAATTTGGTCTGCGGGAAAAATGTAAAAAATCGCCTGACTTGTATTTTGTATCTGAAACATATTTCCGTGAGTCTTATAATTTTCCTGGAAAATGGCCAGGAAAGCGATCATGTAAATGTCGCTAAATGAAGCAGTTCCGGGCGTGCGCACCAGCACAGGCTGCAGGACGCCGTAATTACTTTCGGATTACATATTAATCTGTATCAGTTTTATTACATTATAACTTTAAATATTTGAATATTGTATATTGTACTGAGTGATATAGAAAAAGAACTACTTTAAAGAATAGGTTTACATTAATTTACAATGTAAGAATCGGTTTCTAGCTTCAAGGCAGTCTAAGATTTCTTAGTCACTGTCATCAGTCATCTCACTATCTGTCGAGTCGTCTTTTACACTGATGATGATGAATGACTCCATTCTTTCGTCCCTTACTATTTCCTTGGCCCAATCGTCTGTTTGAAGATTTTCCGCGCGATTGAAGCACTTTTCCCAGTCTGCAGCAGTCACACGGTCTATGGCTTCTGATGTGAGTTTTTCTACGTCCTTTATTTTGAACTAGCAAGATACCCGTGCTTCGCTACGGTATTATACTGAAATTTATAATTGAATGCTTATTGTTTTATATATATATAATCCGCCGAAATTCGCGATATGACTCGTTTTCTGCGAGAATCCACCAAAATTCCCGATCTGACTCGTTTTCTATTAGATTACGGCACGTTTCTTCCCATTTTTCAATCTTCATTTCCAGCAATCGATTTCGTACTTCCCGGGCTAGGCTCAGGTATTCTCCCCGGTCAGTTGGGTCCCTAAATCTTTGCAATCTCTTCCTATAATCATTTTTAATATGGATAAAATCCTTCAGGAGATCCGGCGAAGGTGTCATATTGGGTGCCTTGGCGGCACTGAACCGGCGGCCGGACTGCATTCTTAGTCATTACCCGTCCAGGAGCAGTTTCCAGCGCGGTTCGCACATTTGACGACGGTCCGGAACATTATTATTATTATTATTATTATTATTATTATTATTATTATTATTATTATTATTATTATTATTATTATTATTATTATTATGCGTTGCTGGAATGAATGATGACAGGGAAAACCGGAGTATCCGGAGAAAAACCTGTCCCGCCTCCGTTGTGTCCAGGACAAATGTCACATGGAGTGACCGGGATTTGAACCACGTAACCCAGGTGTGAGAGGCCGGCGCGCTACCGCCTGAGAAACGGAGGGTCCTTATAAGTACATTAAGAACAGTAAAATCAATTGGTCTCACCTCCTTTTACACCCCACCGCCGTTAAGTTTATTTACCGCCACCCCCCCCCCCCAAAAAAATTAAAAGAAGGCGTGTTTCTTTATGTTTAAAGGGGATTTCAAACACCAATGTTCACGTCTATTACATTCAGTTTTGAGATATAAGTATCCCCATAAAAATAATTTAATTTTTCACTTCATTTCACACTACTCCCCCCCCCCCCCTCAAAAAGTACTTGTTTCTTTAATGGTAAAGGATCTTCTAAATACCAATTATCGCGACTCTAACTTCTTCAGTTTTTGATTTATGTGTCCTCATGAAAGGAATTCAGCTCTTTTACACTCCCGCCCCCCAAAATGGTTTCCCCCCAAAACGCGTTTTTCTTTGTTTTTAAAGGAGATCCAAATACGAATTTTCACGTCTGTAACAACTTTAGAATTTTATTAGATGTATGTATTCTCATACAATTAAGTCAATTCATTTTTTTATTCTTTCACCCCCCCCCCCCCCCCCTTCATTGGATTTTCCGAGAATACGTGTTTCTTTACTTTTAAAGCAGATTGCAAATATCAAATTTCACGTCTGTAACATCTTCATTTTTGAGATATCAGTAGCCTAATTAAAAGAATTCAACGCCATTTTCAGTCACTTTTACCCCCCCCCCCATACACCCAAGTGGTATTTCCGAAAATTAAAAATACACGTATCTTTATGTTTAATAGAGATAAAAAAATATCATTTTTCACTTCTGTAGCATGTTAAGTTTTTTATAATTTCACCCCTTCTTAGTTCCCCTTAAGTGGAGTTTCCAAAAACAAATCACCTATATTTCTTTACATTTACAGGAGATTTCAAACACCCACTTTTTACGTCAGTAGATTTTACGTTTCCAAGATATTCTGTAGATATTGTCTTTCAAAAAATTCACCCCAATTTGTCACTCCTGTTTAACCGCCATTAATTGGATTTTCCAAAAACTAAAAAATACGTGTTTCTTCATTTTTAAAGGAGATCCCATATACAAATTTTCAGTTCTGTAATATCTTCCGTTTCTGAGATATATGTGTCCTCATTAAAGACATTCAACCCATTTTTCCCCCTTTTACACCCCTCCTATTGGGATTTACAGGAAACAAAAAACATACGTGTTCCTTTATTTTTAGAGGAGATTCTAACTACCAACTTTTACATCTGTAAATTTTAAAGTTTTAAGATGTAGACAAACTCATTTTAAAAAATTCACCCCCCCCTTTTCAACCCCCAATATTTGGATTCTTCCAAAAACAAAAAATACGTGTCTCTTTACTTTTAAAGTAGATCCCAAATACCAATTTTCAGGTCTGTAATATCTTCAGGTTCTGAAATATAAGTAGCCTCATTAAAGGCATTCAACCCATAATCACCCTTTTACACCCTTCCTATTGGGATTTTCCGAAAACAAAAGAATACGTTTCTTTATTTTTAAAGGAGATTCTAAATACCAATTTTTACATCTGCAAACTTTAAAAGTTTGGAGATATAGATTCACTCATTTTAAAAATTCACCCCCTTTTCACCCTCCCATTAATTAGATTTTCCAAAAACAAAAAAATACGTGTTCCTTTATTTTTAAAAGAGATCAAAAGTACCAATTTTCAGGTCTGTAATATCTTCAGTTTCTGAGATATAAGTACTGGTATCCTGATTAAAGGCATTCAACCCATTTTTCCCCATTTTCACCCTTTTTCACCCCTCCTATTGGGATTTTCTGAAAACAAAAAAATACGTGTTTCCTTATTTTTAATGAAGATTCTAAATGCCAATTTTTAGATCTGTAAAATTTTAAAGTTTTGAGATATAGATATCTTCATTTTAAAATTTGACTCCCCTTTTCACCCCCTTAGCGACGGAATATCCAAAAATCCTCTCTTAGCGAGCACCTACATGCTAATATGAATATATACTCAAAATTTCATTTCTTTGTGTCCAGTGGTTTCGGCTCGGCGATGATGAATCAGTCAGTCAGTCAGTCAGTCAGTCAGTCAGGACAAGTTCTTTTATATATATAGATGTCTTGTTCCTCTCTGCCACTTCTCTCTTGACTTGAGCCTAAATCAATTCACTTTCACTATCCATCTTTAACTGCATTTACGGTGCGAGCTCAACAGCTGCATGACAGGGAATGACTCGGGTAAGGTGGCCTGGAGCGGATGGACTTCAGTTTGACAGCACTGCACGATCAGCGTTGCCAATCCGTGCCCGGAGGTAAGCGACTCTCGACCATCTGTCGCTTCACCGTTCCCATATCTGACGACAGCGCAGTTTTCCTCGCCTCAATATATATTCAAATATTAGATGGTCACATTATTCAAGAAAATAGTACAAATAAATGAAGTTCTACAAGGAGATCCCACCAATCCGGGATTACTCAACGTCATGATGGCCGACATAACAAACATTTCCAGAAACAGCTCATCAATCTTGTTCATGCACGCTGATGATATGACAATTGGATCAACCGACATAAAGTAACTCCAAAACATCGTGAACGAACTTCAGAAGGGCCAAAAGAAAACAATTTAACAATAAATTACCAGAAAACCAAGCAAATGATTTTAAGGAATGGTGGTAAACGATCAATGAAAGGCACACTAATAATATCGGACAAACTTATTCAGATAGACATTTTTGAAAGAGTGCTTAATTAGTGGTGTAGATTGAGAAAAGTTGAACGGGGCCTAATTCTGCAGTCGACTTACCAGTATCAAAAAGAGCAATTATGGTGAAAAATGTTTTAGAAAGGTTGGATTTAGGAGACTATTATGAGATGGAATGGGAGAGGAATAGTGGTGTATGTTGGAGATAGGTGATAAAGAGAGATTGTAGAACAAGAGCTCGTTGCCGAATGCAGAAAGAGAGCATAAATGAGGATAAATCAAGTATTGAATGTGAAAGTGGCTAATGTGAACAGGTCAGAGAGAAGAGGCTTAATCTGGTGAATGTTACGAATCTGTATGAATAGGGGTTGGACAAAGTTAAATGATAATACAGTTTGCATATTATGTGGTGGAAAAAGAGTTGATTTTCATTTACTGACAGTGTGTAAAGAAACGTATGAAGAGATACTTAAATTCACGTCAGGAAAGCAACTGGCAGTGATAACTCAACCGTTTAATGGTGGTGGTGGTGATTATTGTTTTAAGAGGAAGTACAACTAGGCAACCATCCTCTATATAACACTAATCAGAGAGAAAAATGGAAGGGACCAACACTTCGAAAAATGAAGATATCGGTCAAAGGAAGACAAGGGCCACGAAGGGCATGAAAATGAAAGACTCCCTAGCCCTCGCAAACCTAATAGCTTCGGGGTCGGAAAAGAACAAGAGTTGACCAAGGGAGGTCGGATAGGATAGATGAAAGTGAGGAGCCTGGCACAAGTGAGTGGAAGCAATGCCAGAACTCAGCTAAGGGCCCCGTGGTCGCCAACCCACGCTCCAAAGTTCAGAGCCCCTGGGGCAACCGTTTAATGGGGTCAAAATTTTAAACTGGTTAGTGAAAGAATGGAAGTGTGCTGGTAATTTATGTAAGTTTTTGGGTAGAATTAGGAATCGATGTGCAGCTGCAATAAAGGCAAAAAACTCAGTTGTGTCAAGTGAATATAGAACAAAGAACTAGGCAGTGTCAAGATGAAGTGATCCTGAGAGGACAAAGAACAGGTAGTGTTTAGGTGAAATGAACCTGATAGGACAAAGAATAGGTAGTGTCTCGGTGAAGTGATCCTGTTGTTTAATTAAGACGCATATAATAGTGTACTTATAGTAACTGCCGCCAAGAAATTTTTGCGTACATTTTCCGACCTTGTGGAAACGTATTTAAAACAGTTTTTACTGTAATCAAGTACTTGCTAAATTGCTCGTGACATTGTTCATGAATATTTAAAATTATCTCGTACCAAATTAACTGGTTAAATGACCACGTTTGATAGGCACTATATTCTGACGCGGCCACCAAATTAGACGGGTGAGGAAAACTGCGCTGTCGTCAGATATGGGAACGCTGAAGCGACAGATGGTCGAGAGTCGCTTACCTCCGGGCACGGATTGGCAACGCTGATCGTGCAGTGCTGTCAAACTGAAGCCCATCCGCTCCAGGCCACCTTACCCGAGTCATTCCCTGTCATGCAGCTGTTGAGCTCGCACCGTAAGTGCAGTTAAAGATGGATAGTGAATGTGAATTGATTTGGGCTCAAGTCAAGAGAGAAGTGGCAGAGAGGAACAAGACATTCAAAATAAAGGACGTAGAAAAACTCACATCAGAAGCCATAGACCGTGTGATTGCTGCAGACTGGGAAAAGTGCTTCAATCGCGCGGAAAATCTTCAAATAGACGATTGGGCCAAGGAAATAGTAAGGGACGAAAGAATGGAGTCATTCATCATCATCAGTGTAAACAAACGACTCGACAGATAGTGAGATGACTGATGACACTGACTAATAAATCTTAGACTGCCTTATTTACCGTGCCGACTATGATAAGAGTGGCATTTCAGAGTCGGAAGAACACTATATATGAAGGCCGACACAACGCTAGCTAGAAGAGAGATGGTAGGTGTCGCGAGACAGATGCGCAGTAGACTGCCGTGGTCGTGACGTCACTGGACCGTCTCTCCCATTACACTACGCATTGTTTGGCGTTTTAATATCAGTCTATATACTCTTTGATGTCGGTGTTTTCATTCTAGGCAGTGAAGTTCGGTGCATTGCTGTTCGTCTGCTGTCTGCACATTGTTTCTCTAATTATTTAATTACTTCCGAAGCTTGCGAATGGTTTGAAAGTCGTGAACTTGTGCATATCGTTCGTGAATGAAGTGAAAGTGTATATGTCATGTTTATGCTGTTAAATGCAATGCTGTACGGTTGCAGGCTGTACAAACTATCCCGGTAACGCAAAGAATCTTAAGTTGTCCTCTTATAAATTCCCAAAAGACCCAACTCTGCACAAACAATGGGTACATTTTCGTAAAAGAAGAGATGCTTTAAACTCTAAAATAGCACGTATATGCTCCGAACATTATCTGTCCTCTGGTTTTGAAAGAGATTTAAAATCTGAATTGTTAGGCCTTCCCCCTAAGCGCTTGTTGAAAAAACGAACAGTTCTTCCCAAAATATTCCCACGTTTTCTGCATCAATAGACAATTCAGACAGACATACACGCGCCGAAAGGCGGGACTGTAAAAAAGTTCTAGAATCGCTAATAAGCAAATCTGTAGAGAAATCAAGTGAGCTTTATGACCTTTCTAAGGAAGGACAAATTAACGAACAGTTAATAATAATGTTATTTGGCTTAACGTCCCATTAACTACTTTTACGGCTTTCGGAGACGCCGATATGCCGAAATTTAGTCTCGCAGGAGTTATCACGAGGCTGATGTATTTGAGGACCTTCAAATACCACCGGACTGAGCAAGGATCGAACCTGCGCCCCAACCGCCTGAGTCCCTCAGCCCGGCCAACGAACAGTTACGCCGAAATAAGACAAATTGCCCTTTAAGTGTGAACTAGATGGTGTGATTGTCGAAAATGAAAAATTGAAAGAAAGAATTAAATTACTTTCATAAGATCTAAAAGAGTGCAAACCAATATAAAGAAATTGGGGGAAATCTTAAAAACTGTGAGGAATTTTGTTTCTAAACGTCAAAAACATTGTTTACTAAAGGGAAAGTGTACAAACTGTTTACCTGAAGAAGTAGCCATGCAGTTACAGATCGGTGTAACTTCTTTTTTTTTTTTTTTTTTTTTTTTTTTTTTTTTTTTTTTTTTTGCTAGGGGCTTTACGTTGCTCCGACACAGATAGGTCTTATGGCGACGATGGGATAGGAAAGGCCTAGGAGTTGGAAGGAAGCGGCCGTGGCCTTAATTAAGGTACAGCCCCAGCATTTGCCTGGTGTGAAAATGGGAAACCACGGAAAACCATCTTCAGGGCTGCCGATAGTGGGATTCGAACCTACTATCTCCCGGATGCAAGCTCACAGCCGCGCGCCTCAACGCGCACGGCCAACTCGCCCGGTGGTGTAACTTCTAAAAAGCTTTGTCGTATGTTAGGGAAACTCTAAAATACCCTATCCCTAGTGAAACAACAATAATTCGGCGATTACCACAATTTCAACTCCCCCTGGGTTTTTGGATATCAGATTTAACCTACTAAAGGGTCGAGCAAATATTACGAATAATTTTGAAAGAGATGAAGTGGTGAGCTTTGACGAGATGAAAGTTAAATGCGATCCCTATGCTACGATAGTGTCGAAGATGTATTTAGAGGGCCCGATCGGGCCCGATGTAAATGGGAAGGTTATTATGATACGAAATCTAACTGGTAAATGGAAACAGCCTGTTTACTATCATTTCGACCAGGCAGTCACTACTTATTCATTTTATGAAACGGTAAAACTTGTTGAGAAAACGGGATTTCGCCTAAGGGCCTTTTGTGAGTGATGTGGGTGGTTCCAACCGAAAGTTAAGCATCGACCTGGGAATAAGACCAGAGAAGTCTTCAATACAAAAATCCATGTACCGATGTCTGTGTGATTTGGATATTTTGCGACGTTCCTCTCATTCTTACGCTAACAAGAAACCTTCTGTCAGACCAAGTATACACGCCTGCATCTGGAAAGACTGTTACAAAAGGCATCTCTGTAGACTTAGTATAGTACCAGAAAGTCGGGGACTTAAAATTCACTCACAAAATAACCGAACAACATTTGCTAGTGAATGGTAGTGAATGACAAAACGTAAGAAAAGCAGCTGAATTTTTCTCTGGCACTGTGGCTAAGGCTGCATCGTATATTTTTCCGGGGATCAACATGTAGTGCAGTTTGTTGAAACTGTTAATGATGGATTTGATGTTCTTAATAACAGAATCCCTCATCACCCAACAAACATGTTCAAAAGTGCTTACGGAACAAGTTTAAAGGAACAGGATGTTATCCTGAATAAAATGCTCAAACTGTTTTCATCAGCAAGAGTTATTGGAAAGACTGACTTACTACCTTTTCAAATAGGCTGCATGGTTTCCATCCGTAGTTTTCAGGGATTATTTCGAAATCTCAGATCTGAAGGATATCAATATCTACAAGCATCGAAATAAAATCAAGATGTTTTAGTGCCATATTTTTCTATGATCGAGGGCTTAAGTCGATTTTATGACAACCCCTGCCCACAACAGTTACCCAGAGAATAAAGTCCCTATTACTGAGCAAAAGTACATATGACATAAACAAAACTGGAAACTGCAACAGGAAAGAGTGTGAAACATTAACTGTAGATGTCCTCCATCGAGTAGACTGTGCTGTTACTAAAGTCGAAACTAACTTGGACATTTTTGATTCAGAGTACCTGTATGAAGACTTTTATTGTATAGTTGACTTATTAATAGATCAGTTTACTGAGCAGCACAATCTCGAAGATTGCGTACGTAATGAAAATATGGACTTACTGGAAGTGCATTCCGAGTTACGAAAAAAGGAATCACCACTAGCTTCATCTACGGAAGAAAAACTGGAAAATGCGTTAGTATTAGGAACTCTGACTGGATCTCGGCTTTGTCTAGAGGACACCTAATGAATCCACCTCTCCAGTGGTTCGACATTGTTTGCGAAATAGAAAAAGATTGTCAAAGGTTCCACGGAAATGGTCCACGGAAGTGCCCAAGAGTGATGAAGGAACTGATAGATATCATCAGATCCAAGTACAGTGAAGTCCACGACTTCATTGTGAGAACTCGTTCATTTATTAGAACGAAAGAACTGAGTAAAAAGAGAGCACTCAAGAGGTCAGTGAATGAAAGCCGGACTAAGGATGCGCATGCTGACGCTGCTCACGGAAAAAAGTCGGAGAAGATAAACAAAATTAAGTCCTCAAAGGTACGTCTAAATTAATAGTAATGCTATTTTATTACGTAAATATATTATTATTACAATAATTATCTTCATATTTAACAAATTTAACTCTTAATATTTTGTTTTGAAACATTTTGTGATTATACTTTTGTGAAATACGGTTTCAATCAATCAATCAATCAATCAATCAATCAATCAATCAGTCAGTCAATAAATCAATCATCAATGAATCAATCAGTCAATCAGTCAATACTGATCTGCATTTAGGGCAGTCACCCAGGTGGCAGATTCCCTATCTGTTGTTTTCCTAGCCTTTTCTGAAATGATTTTCAATGACATTAGAAATTTATTGAACATCTCCCTTTGTAAAATATTCCAATCCCTAACTCCCCTCCTTATAAATGAATATTTGGCCCAATTTGTCCTCTTGTATTCCAACTTTATCTTCTTATTGTGATCTTTCCTACTTTTAAAGACGCCACTCAAACTTATTCGTGTACTAATGTCATTCCACGCCATTTCTCCGCTGACAGCTCGGAACATACCACTCAGTCGAGCAGCACGTCTCCTTTCTCCCAGTTCTTCCCAGCCCAAACTTTGCAACATTTTTGTAACGCTACTCTTTTGTCGGAAATCACCCAGAACTGCTGCTTCATGCTGTACTGGATATTCAATAATAATAATAATAATAATAATAATAATAATAATAATAATAATAATAATAATAATAATAATAATAATAATAATAATATATTTTTGTTAGTAATAAAAAAGCAATAACGTTAGTACAGTACTTAATATTTTCAGTAAATATTGTGTATTTTATTTATACTTTGTCGGTTAATATTATTTCTTAATTGTTAAGCTTTGATTTATTTAATCTGCACCAGTATTTATTTTAAATTCTTTCAAGTAATTGAGAACTGTAATTATCACCATTTCCGGTATATTGGAACATTTAAAAATGATTTTTAAACATACTAGTAAAAGGTCTCACTATTCTGGATTACAAAATAAATCTGCAATATTTACGAAAGCGCACAAACAAAATAATAAAAAGAATAGTTTTATGCAAAATCTTAGTGGTTTTCGTGTGAAAATATTATACTACAGCATAAACGTATGAGTTATAACAGGGCCTCTCAGGGTGCATGCGCGTGGTGCATGCACTGTGCACGGTGCAAAAGACGACTTGGCTTGGTTGACCAGAGTGCAGACCCCCCACTCCTCGATTTGGAGCAATAGCGCTAACTCTCTCTTTCCTCACGCCTCTCTCGCTCGCTCCGCCTGTCACCCTCTCCCCCACTTGCGCCGTAGCGCTCCAAATCCGGGCTGAGTTGAGCCGAGTATAGCCGAGTAGAGCCGAGCATAGCCGAGTAGCCCAGAGACGAAGCGTTGATCCGAGCCATACCGAGCGGCACCGAGCGACACCGATGCACAGTGCACGAAGCTCTTGCGCCTCGCTCTGCACGCGTGAGATTTTGGGCGTTTGAGAGGCCCTGAGTTATAAGGATGATAAGCTGGGTGCTCGGCACGCTCATTTGCAGTAGGCACTAAGTAACAACGCCTGGCAGACTAGAGTCCGCTGACGTCACACGCTCCTGGCCGGCTGCGCGTGACACCTACCGTCTCTCTTTAGCTACCATGGCCGACAATGCCGTAAGCTCATAATATTGATAACAATAATATACATTAACCATTGTTTATTGTAATTTTCTTCGTCTTTTGTGCTGCTATTCATCCCCGATAGATGGGATTACTGCTGCGTACCGAGTATAACAGCCAGCCTGAATATTGGCCGGAAATAGCTGGGGTGTTAGATAACTTTCTTTTTTAGCATGACATTCCTCTGGTTCATACTTTATGATACTATTGGAACGTAACACATTGGTTCATCATAGTATTCCAGCTTTTCGCTTCCTACTCTGACTCACTGATTGGAATGAGCAGTGGGCACTCTTAAAGGGAATAAGGGCAGAGGTCATGACCTGGTCTAGAATTACAGTTTCAGCCTATTCTAAATTATAGCACCACAATTTACTAAATAACTCAAAATTCAACACTGAAAAGAGCCGTTTCTTAATAAAAGATTGTTTCCCTTCACTTTTATTAAATTCTACATTCATTTTATTCCAAATTAGCAGCGATAAGAGGGTTTCTCCTCTGGCTTGGAGAAAACAATTGCCTCCGAATCAAATAGTTTTTCCCTCGCCAGTATAGTGAATTAAGGTTTTCCGATTCATCGGGTACTCGTTGGAAACATAAGTAAAAGGGACTCTCCACTATTCGCCCCCAACAAAAGAAAATTATTACTTGTAAAAGAAAATGTGTTCACGACTGTCTGCGCCTGGTTATTCCAGCTCTAGAAATTTGGACTGTTAGATCGGCAGCGTAGTACTGTTCTTTAAAAGTGAGAAAATATTTTGTTTTTCATTTGATTATTTCATATGATAGCATTGCTTTTAATAGCGACATTCCTGTAGACGTCATTGTAATGACCTGTGTTCACTTCAGCTGGGAAAACCAGAAAGACAGTATTTCTGAGGATGTAAGAAGGCAGGTGGAGAGTGAGTGTCTGCCATTACAATGAAAACTCCCCAACTTGATTGTGACTGATGGTAGGCAAGAGTGTCTACCATTACAATGAAAATTCCCTAACCCAGTCTTCACGTGTGAAAAGACGTTTGGTAACTTCCGCGCCTCGTTTCTGGGGTAAAGTTAAAGAACTATGCAATTTAGTCTTACTCACAACGTGTACATACACTATCCAACCTATAATTCTGTACACGGAGTAGAATTCCGTAGCGAAGCACAAGCTCTATACAAGAGAAAAACCATCTCAAGGCGAGCTAAACTAAGACACTACAATACAGTGATTAAAACCAACGAATGCCTCCGAATGGCATTAATGTCGGGGGCTAAGAGAAGCCGAGAAATTTGAGAGAAGGATCCTTTGCAAGATAATGGGGCGAAAAATCGTGGATGGCCAGTATAGGTTATGAGTAAGAGGAGAACTATACCAGTAAAGCGAAAGATTGATCGAGTCAATGAGGAAAAGCAGACTCAAATTTTATGGACATCTGTTTAGAATGGATGAGAAGAGGCTGACAAAACAATGTTTGAAACACTTTCAGACAAATGGTTCAGGCAGGTAAGAAAGGATCTTGAGCAATCTGGGTTAAATCGGGAAGACACCCTAAACCGAACCAAGTGTACATCATTGACCGACAGCTTCAGAGGCTTCCAGCAATGTATAATTGTTGCTTAACGTGGTCTCAAATGACCGTAAATGAAAATAATAATAATAATAATAATAATAATAATAATAATAATAATAATAATAATAATAATAATAATAATAAATAATAATAATAATAATAATAATAATAATAATAATAATAATAATAATAATAATAATAATAATAATAATAATAATTGTACCGGGCGGTACACCTCTACACCGTTTATTTAAAAGTTGCGCCAGTTGAAACTCCTCTTCTGGAGGAAGGTTGAACTTTATCTACTCTATTAATTCTCTACTTTCTCAGAAGATGTCACCACATGGAAAATTTTGAGTTTTTGAACTGTGTCACTTTTGATGTGTTTTTGTTTCGCTTGAAGTAAGAAGTGTGAACTTTCTCTTCTAGAGGACACTACTGAAGATCAACAATAGTGCACCCTAGTGCGGAGTCAAAGAACTATTTTGTTGGAGAAATTTTTATTTCAAAAGTTTGTTTCTTGTTAAATTTCTTTCTGTTATGGTTTAAGTTGGCTGTTTACCCCTCTTTTTCCCCTTGTTTTAGATTTATCCAATCCCGAATTTCTTTTAGTAATTTCTGACCAATCTGGTGTATTTTCCCCCAACTTGTATCTGTTGCGGGGTCCTATCCAATAAAAACATTGTGGGCGGGTGTTTTCTTTCCCCTAACGCCTAGAAACTTCCGCGAGAGTATTTAAACTGCTGATTTTTGGGTCTCTGGGCCACTTCTGTTCCATCTTTCAGTGTGTTAAGTACCTAGCAGGAGGCGGGAGGCGCCTCTTTCTTCGGCAGCGGCCAACAATAAGGTAATGGCCGATTAATAAATTCTTTCTTTTCTTGCTCAGCAGTTTAACTCTCGGGGCGGGTGCGAAGCGTTCCACCATGTAACCTTTTCCTAAAATGTAACTAGTCTTTTCTTCTATTCTCTTGAAAAGCTACATACTGGGATAGAGAGTGCTAACCCTCTCGAGCTCCCACTCATAATGTTTTGAGGTGAACTTATTGTTTCTCAACCTATTCTTCCGTAATGTAATGTAAATTGCTATTAAGTCACCTCTGTAGTATGGGATTAGCCCTTGTAATAACGGCCTAGTGCCAAAGTAGGTTTTAAAATCAAAGTGTATTAGGAGTGCAAGTTCGCCTCCTCTCAAATTGTTTTAGAGGTCATTTTATTAACCTGCTTTCCATTTAATAGACCTCAGTAGATTGGGTATTTTACCCCTGGGTTTGTGTCCGTTGTGGACAACTTGAAGGTGGAGTTTGGTGTGGCCTGGGAGAGGCTTAAATTAAAGAGCGTGTGGCTCTTTTGGAAACGGAGTGTTGTGTGCCTCGAGGAGGCTTAACTGTGTAATTTGGAGCAAGTGCTCCAGGGTTTGATTGGGGTCTTCTGCCCCTTTGTTAAAATTTGTATATCGGAAAGTTGGGCTAGTTGCTCAAGAATTGTGAACTCAGGGCTCGAAGCCCAAACTCTGTAACCCCTGTAATTGTACATTTCAAATTGTGTTTTGGCTACTAAGTACCTGTTCTTTGTTATTACTTAATACTGAAAAGAAAATATAACCTCGTTAAATTTTACATTAACTTTGATTCCGTAGTTTGAAAACCCATTCACGCCCGCACCTTCTTACACCTCTACCTACCGCTAAAACACGGTAACAATAATAATAATAATAATAATAATCTCCACTTGTAAATGTTATATTGGTTTGTCTATTAATTCCGTAAATGCTACAATATTTAATAAGTGTATACAAGGGTGCATTCCAATGTTTCAACTGCCAAGTAAAAGTTAAATTAGCCGCGTAAGTAAGCCTATATTAGGCTGTATTCACAACGGAGTTACAGAAAAAGGTATCACTGTATTTTAACGACTAATCATTTAAAAGAACTATTTCAATAACCTAGCTCTTAGCTTTAATGCCATTCCTTTCTTCTTTCCAGTCCCAAACAAGCCCAAATCCCGTGCGACTCTGGACCCTGCCAGTTGGACAACCATCCTCTATTAATGTTAATCACAAGAAAAAAAAGAAGAGTTTAGACATTTCGAAAGTCGAAGGTATCAGGAAAAGATGAAGATGATGGTCATTTACAGGGCCTAACATCTAGATCATCGGCCTATCAAAAAGAAAGGGAAGGGCTACGAAGGGCGTGGAAATGGAAGATATCCTGGGCCTCGCAAACCTAATACAGTCAGGGTCGAAGGACATCAAGAGGTGACCAAGGGAAGTCGGACATGAAAGACAGTCTAGAGGAACCGTGGTCGCAACCTAAGTTGAGAGCCCCTGGTCCCCTAATCCGTGGTGGTGGTGGTGATTATAGTTTTAAGAGGAAGTAAAACTGGGCAACCATCCTCTATATAATACTAATCAAAGAGAAAAACGGAAGAGGTCCGATACTTCGAAGAATGAAGGTATCGGCCAAAGGAAGACAAGGGCCACGAAGGGCGTGAAAATGAAAGACTCCCTAGGCCTCCATACGTAATACAGTCGGGGTCGGAAAAGAACAAGAGTTGACCAAGAGAGGTCGGTTAGGATAGATGAAAGTGGGGAGCCTGGCACAAGTAAGTGGAAGCAATGCCACGACTCAGCTAAGGGCCCCGTGGTCGCCAACCCACACCCCCCGAAAGTTAAGATCCCCTGGGGCCCCTTTTAGTCGCCTATTACGACAGGAAGACGATACCGTGGGTGTTATTCTACCACCCCGACCCACAGGGGGAAGGGCCACAAAGGGCGTGAAAATGAAAAATTCCCTAGGCCTCGAGTGCTGTAATACCATCGGGGTCGGGAGAGAACAAGAGTTGACAAGGGCGGCACAACTGGTGAAAGCAATACTAGGACTCAGCTAAGGGCCCGTGGTCGCCAATCCAGGCTGCCAATTAACGAGCCCCTGGGCCCCTTTCCGTCGCCTCTTACGTCAGGCAGGGGTTACCGTGTGTTATGGTTAGTCCACACCAAAGTGAACAATATTAACGAAACAAAGTTAATAACCTATGTTAATGAAAACATTTCTCAACATGTTAATAAACTTGTGTCCACACCAAAATAGCTGTTTGTGAAAGTTACAATTGATAGGGTCAGGAACTGCAGCTTTCAGTACTTTAGTGAGTACAATTAGAGAAAGACGCAGACGCGAAGTGCGGCAAAGAAAAATACTGGAAAGGCGACTAGAATTAAGTTTGGAGAGAGCACTTACGTCAGGATTTTCAATTCATGATGCAGCAGGCTTTCAAAATTCTCTTCAGAATGCCCCCACATGACTTTCAGTTCTTGTTGACAGTAATTGGGTCCGAAATTGCAAGTAATGATACAGATTATCAGAAAGCCGACTCCACAAATGACAGGCTACCTTTTTTATAGATAGGTTTCTAGCAACTGGTGACATTTCACTTATATAACTATTTGTCTAGAGTTTCAAAAAGCAATTTCAGTTACTGTGTGTGAGGTGTTTGAAGTTTTATACAACAATATCAAGGAATTTCTAAAGGTACGAAATAAAGAAAATCTTTATTTAACCTAGTTACGATAGTATTATTTTGATGATATCAATGATATACAAGCGATTATGGGAGGTTAGGTTATTCAGCGAGGAGCGAAGCTGGAAATGAAACTACATTAGAACACAGCTAAAAGAATATCATACAAAATTGAAGGTACTGTATATTAGAACTTTCGCTTGCGATTTGAGAGTCAATTTTTAGAAGAAATAAGAAATCATCGTATTCCGCGCTACGAAATTGCGTGCTCTAATTGCATCCTTGCACATGTGCGAACCGACATGTTAACGAGAACACAAAAAGTTTCATTCACAGAAGTTAAAGAAATGTTGTTTATCAACATGCTCGAAAAGTTAATGAACAAGCTATTTCGTTTATTAACATTCAAAAATGTTCATGAATATTGTTCATTAGCAGTGTTTATTAAGAAAGTTAAAGAAAATATCTTGATGTGGATCCACCTTTATTCTACCGTCCCCACCCACAGGGTGTTTTAAGAAACATAACATGTGAATACATTGTCCGAAGAATCGTCAGTGACTATAAACATTGCGTTTAGAGGTATAAACAGAATGATAGGCTATAGGAGGTAAAGGAAGAGGCATGCACCCTTGAAGACTGAAATAATCGACAAAAGGGCGTGAAGGACTCTAATAGATGCGAAAGGGAAAAACTCCGCAGACCTTGTGAAATCTAATAACGTTGGGGTCGTAAGAAACTGTAATGGTCAGTGAAATGAATACAGGTGGTGGTGGTGATAACTGTTTTAAGACGAAGTAAAATTGGGCAAGCATTCTCTATTAACACTAATCACAGGAGAAAAACCGACACATCGGAAAATGAAGGTATAGGCCAAAGAAGACAAAGGCCACGAAGGGCGTGAAAATGAAAGAATCCCTAGACCCCGAATGCTCCGATACCGTCGGGGTCGAAAAAGAACAAGAGTTGACCAAGAGAGGAGGGAGATAACGAGGAGCCTGCCACAAGTAAATGGAAGCAATGCCAGGAGCCCCGTGGTCGCCAACACACGCTGCCAAGTTACGAGACCCTGGGGACCCTTTAAGTTGCCTCGTAATGCAGGCAGGGGATACCGTGGATATATTTTACCGCCCCCACCCACTGCGGGAACTCAACTATAGGTCAATGGTCGCGAACTCACGCTCCGAAAATGAGAGCCCAGAGAATTGTCATCAAATATCTTAATTTTAATCTTCCTGAGTATGTTCAGGGGCCTGTTCCACAAAGGTATGGTCTTGTACATTACAAGTAAATTCTCTAGTAACTTGTACAAATACCAGAGTTTCTGTTCCACAAAAGAATTTTCTACAGTTGTACTTTACTACTCCATACTTACAAATTACTAGTGAATTTTTATAGGCGTGTTCCACAAAAGTACTAGTACTTGTAACTTACTAGCGAAATGAGAAGAATTCTCTACCAGTGAAAGGACAATAATATATAAATGTACTAGTGCTATTTAAATACGCTTATTTTGGATACATTTTGATAAATATGTGGTCTAGCAGTAGTGATAGTGATGGTGATGAAAATGAAAACTATCGTCTGTACAGGGAAAGAATAAACTTCCAGTTTAACACTGTATTTGAATACAATGAACGTTTTAGGTTAAGCACAATACAAGTGGAAGAACTTTTGATAGATATTGGCCATAGCTTAAAATATCCTACGAACAGAAATAAATCTCTCTCTGCTAAACAACATTTACTAACAACATTACATTGGCTAGGAAATGGTGGTCAGTACCATGGTACTACAGATATGCTTGGGATGGCAAAATCTTCGGTCTGTGGTAGCTGCAATAAATGATATAAAATTTCCTCAAATTGTTTGTTGGCCTGAAAATACTGAAAAAAAAAAAACATATTCCAAGAAGGACATTCCTGGAATCATTAATGAGCAGAATATCTCTTACATACGTCCAACTTTTCCCCTCAAAACCTCCATGAGCTTTTCCCAAGTCAAATATTTCCATCCAACCATTTATTTTGTCTTGTTTTTTCAGACTCTCGCTGAATCCACCGAAACGAATATCTTTCCTACCTTCTATTTCCTTCAAAATGAATAACTTTGTTTCTCTTGACATCATTTTAACAATTCATGCAGAGTTTGCAATTTCGTAACAGTTAAGTTTGGCGGCCGAATATCGTTATTAGCGGCATCTGATTCCTAATGACAGAACAAGGTAGGTATGTTAGACTCTCGTAGAACATACGCGAGGATCACGGAAGAACAGAATGGGTGATAATAACGGAGTAATTTCGTATCATCAAAGAAATAAACTGAAAAATAACATCGTAGCATTAAAAAATTCACAGGAATATTAGTTCTTTCAATCTCGCTGCATAAGTTACAGTAAAATACGATATTACAATAAATGAGGCAAGCATAACCTAATTCAACGAATGGAATACGAAGATAAACAGCTGATTCATGCTATGACGTAGTATGTTTATTGATATGTCGTCACTTGTAAAACTTGTAACAATTCACTGGTAATATACAAGAGACTATCAATCTTTTGTGGAACAGAAATGTACAACTCCATACATTACAAGAACCCACACTAGTAACTTGTAATGTACAAGACCATACTTTTGTGGAATAGGCCCCAGGAAATTGATTGAATAGCAGTCCTTCGTTCGACTTATTTATTTACTTATTTATTTATTGTTGCTTGTGTTATGTCGCACTAACACACCGAAGGTTTTCGGCGAGGGAGGGATTGGGAAGGATGTGGCCGAGGCCTTAATTAACGTACACCTCCAGGATTTGGCTGGTGTGAAAATGGGAAACCACGGAAAACCATCTTCAGGGCTGCCGACAGTGGAATTCGAACCCACTATCCCTCGAATGCAAGCTTACAGCTGCGCGATCCTAACCGCACGGCTAACTCGATTGATTGATTGATTGATTGATTGATTGATTGATTGATTGATTGATTGATTGATTGATTGATTGATTGATTGATTGATTGATTGATTGATTGATTGATTGATTGATTGATTGATTGATTGATTGATTGATTGATTGTGTATCACTTGATATACTTCAAGAACATATAATATACTGTATGTATATTTTTATTATACCTTAGCGTTATATGTTAAACTGGTTTAAAACAAAATGCACGATATCAAGTTTCCTTATTTTCTGCTGGCGTACCACTATTGCACTTTCTTCAAAATATGTTAAATATGAAGTCTTTGGTATTCTTTTGTAATTTAAGGGCACATTTGACCTCACAGTCCATTTCACGACATCAGTTAACTTCCTTTCTACTTCACACGCAGTATCAACGTTAAATACAGAATATTGCACAAATATTAATAGTAATAATGAATATTTGGCGAACCGTCTATATTATAAATCATCATCATCATCATAATGCCTGATATGCTTAATTAAGGATTTCATCCAACACCCTAGTATGAAGGCGATTAGCAGAGGGATACATAGAAAAGCAACATATATTGTTTGATTCACAAAAGAACTCACATTTTCGTAACAGCCCTTTTCAAGCAGTGTATCAGATGTAGATGAACAATTCTGTCTACCGTCAGAACAACATGTAGACGGCAACGTCGCGTTATTATAATCTTTAGGTCCATGAACTCCACAGCACCTGAAGTGCTGCTGTACACTGTTTATCTTCCAAGAATCATTTCCATAATTGTCCACCCACATCTTTAGGGTCCGTTCTGACCCCTTGTCAAAATTGCGTCTTGATACAAGCATTCCTACTGTTGTGCCCAATAACGCGACGATTATGAAGAATAATACAGTGTTAGAGATACACATACAATACTTAGATAGAGAAAGCGCACCGCAAATGCCACTTATGCCAGTTATCGTCACCAGTACCCCAACTGTGATCAGCAGAAGTATGATTGCAAAACCTCCCTGCCCTGCTTCTACAAGTCCTTTATAAATACCAAAACCAAATATTGAAAGTCCTAGAAAGAAAAAGATACAGTGAAGTATAATTAGAATAATTCTTATAACATAAAATTCATCTCTTCCTAATCCCATCCTGATTTAACGATGCACGAAGCGCCCATACCGTTAAATCATGTGTAATCATGGCATTACTATTTTTCAAAGAAGAAATATTAATTTAAGCTTCGAAACATCTTCTCGTAATTACAAGTAACCGCCATCATAGAATCAATGAAGACCATCCCCAGTAGAGTAGTATCCAACAACGTACATAATACTACAAAGACTGGCGGATGGCCTGCCATATTTGAAGAAGTTTGAAAGCTGGTCCGCCATGTTTCCTGGGGGCAGAAAAAATAGTAAGTGGCGGGGCAACGTAATGTATAATATACTGTAGGTCGTTGAATGGGTCACCACTTGCATCACCAACATCTACGCGCGGTATGACTGTTGTATATTTATGTATATTTCTCGCCGACAACGACTTAAGCGCAATGCAAACAGAGAAGACGGCGGTGGTGGTGGTGGTGGTGGTGATTATTGTTTTAAGAGGAAGTACAATTAGGCAACCATCCTCTATATAACACTAATCAGAAAGAAAAAATGGAAGGGGACCGACACTTCGAAAAATGAAGGTAGCGGCCAAAGGAAGACAAGGGCCACGAAGGGCATGAAAATGAAAGACTCCCTAGGCCTCCATACGAAATACCGTCGGGGTCGGAAAAGAACAAGAGTTGACCAAGGGAGGTCGGATAGGTTAAATGAAAGTGAGGAGCCTGGCACAAATAAGTGGAAGCGATAAAGGACTCAGCTAAGGATCCCGTGATCGCCAATCCACGCTCCAAAGTTCAGAGCCCCTGAGGCCCCTTATAGTCGCCTCTTACGACAGGCAGGGGATACCGTGGGTATTATTCTACCGCCCCCAGTCATAGGGGGAGAAGGGCGTGAAAATGAAAGACTCCCTAGGCCACCATACGAAATACCGTCGGGGTCGGAAAAGAACAAGAGTTGACCAAGGGAGGTCGGATATGTTAAATGAAAGTGAGGAGCCTGGCACAAATAAGTGGAAGTGATACCAGGACTCAGCTAAGGATCCCGTGATCGCCAATCCACGCTCCAAAGTTCAGAGCCCTGGAGCCCCTTTTAGTCGCCTGTTACGACAGGCAGGGGATACCGTGGGTGTTACTCTACCGCTCCCACCTACAGGGGGCGGACAAGACGTGGCTCGGAAGAGAGGTGGAGACGTGGCGCCGACATGGGGAGGTCGTGACGTGAGCAAAGCATACAGAAGAGTCGAAAACCCGAATGACACTTCATAAAATGTCTTCTACAAACAACTCGCAAATATTCAAAGACAGGGAAAGTGTTACGTGTACCCTCTGTGGTCAAAAAAGGAAGGAAGTATGGAATATTCGACGTTTAATTCCCTTGCGATGGTTTCCCATGCTTTGTCCTGTACACTTCTATTACAATAATCTGAGCGATTGAAGTCATATAATGGTGGATACTTTTCGATCTCTTCACAAAACTGAGTATCAAATTCCAAGTCGTCACGCATTTTTTGCACTTTACTTTTCACAGAAGTCATACGCCGCGTGTCGCTTTCTAGGACCACTCCAGACTAAAAGGGGACGTGGCGCACACTGGCTTTCGTAGTGGCATGCCCGCGACCCTCACTGCTGTGTGCGTTGACACATTTGTTTACATGGAAGGAACTTGAAAGAGAGTCACGTCACCGCCCGATGTCCGAGCCACGTCTTCTCTGTGTACAGACGTGCACATTAATGGTGTCCCGACATAAACAATCAACACTGGCCCCACTCCAGTACTGAAAAGAAGGGGAGAGAGTAAAGTGGTAGTGTTGAAGGCCAATCCAGTACAAAACATGGGGGAAGAGAGTGAAGGGATAGTGTCGAAGGCACAATGACTCACCTTCTCGCTTAACGCATTGCTGCATGGACTGCATGGACTGCATGCAGACAGCCCGCTACAAGACTTTATTGTGATCGAAATGGACACAGTGGCGGATGTATTGAAGTAGAGCATTAAGTTACCTACTCGTCCGGCCCCGCGGTGTACGGGGCAACGCGTCCGGCCGCCCCGACTTCGATTCCCGGCGGGTTCAGGGGGTTTTAATTGTAAATGATTAATATCCCTGGCCTGGGGACTGCGTGTTTGTGTCGTCCTTAACGTTCCTCACATTAAACACTCAACACTTCCGCAATTCCAATTCATTCAGGTTCATATATTGTGCAAGTAGGGGCAAAAGAACTCTATAGGTCGACGCCCCGAACAAATAGCATTTTAACATAAACAATTAAAAAAAGTAACCTACTCTGATAATTACAGCATTAAGAGGTAAAGAAGGTTTTTAACCGAAAAATATTTTATACTACAGTAGTTAGGAATATTTTGTAGCTGCGTTATATCGGGTCTACCAATCCTTCTTCACCTCGTTCTTGCCATATTTCTATCCATCTCCAAACTGTCTTAAGACTGCATGGTATTGCTTGTGCTATTGTTTGGGGGACCATGTGAGCCTCCCACATGCCAATAATACGGCCTCGATTCACCTGCGATAGGTTAGGAGCCTTCTTATTACAATGTTACAGTATAACGCCGGAATACACACACTGTGTATTCAGCACTACCTGTTCACTCCCTTCCCCTCATCTTCAGTACTGGAGTGGCCTTCAACACTATCCCTTTACTCTCTCTCCTCCTTTTCAGTACTGGAGTGGGGCAGTGTTGATTGTTTATGTCGGGACACCATTAATGTGCGTGCGTGTACATTGCGCCTTAAGCATCTTTCTTTTCTGACAACTATGACGACTGCCACCAGGAAACATGGCGGACGTGTTGCAACTTTCCTCAGCTAGGAGCGCTGCATAAGCCCGTCCGGCCCATATACTTATTTACGAACTCCATGGACCAGTCAATCTATGTAGTATAATCATTGCTTACGTTATCATACAAGGCTGGGAAATACAAGACCTGGCTGGTCGCGAAAATGGTTCCCGCTCGGGCTCATGAAACGCATAGTTTTGCCGCTAACAGCGCTCTACTTAGTCATAAAATTGCGCGGGCGAAGTACTCATTCAAATATTCACGAGCGTGTCAAGACGTATTTTTGTACTTTATGAGCTTTCTTGTGCTAGTGCGGGTGATTATAATTTAGTGACTGAAATTAATGACCGAATTTACCTAAAGCGAACATCGGATCATTCTTTAAAAACATGGTGTACTGTAGTGTTCCTTACTGAGAATTCTCAAAAACCTCATCTTTAATAATTAGAAGAAATTGCGCACAAATGTGCATTGCATTTTAGAGCAATCCAATAAGGAAACTGTTCTTTTACTGCATTCACTAAAATGGTATCGATCACATCGTTTGTTACATAACACGCATACGCACTGCACAGATGGATGATGAACACCAGGTCGTACGCACAGTTTGTGATGGAAACCATGTATGGCCAGTCTGTTCAGAGCACTCCTCAGTTCGTTGTTCAGCCCAGTCCAACTTCGATTAATCATTGCGTCCGTCCTGTAGAATTCCAAGTCAATTTCCGCTCGTTTTCTTAGTCTAATATGAAGTAGTTCCTGTTCTTGTCGTGTGGAGGGTAATTATAGTCTCATTCTTATGTCTTCCATAAGGAAGGTTTCCCTGGCTAGCTCATAAGCAAGTCTTGATGGTGATATTTTGAAAATACCTAAAATTCTTTTCAAGAATCTAGCCTTGACATTCTCAATAACTCTAAGGTCAGATAGAGTTAGATGTTCCCGAATTAGTTCCAAACCGTATGTCAGGGCAGGTAGAACCTTTGCATAGAACAGCGTCATGGCTGTATTTAGAGACATTTAGTGGGTTCCTTCATATCATACATATTTCTGATGGCTGCCAATGACCTTTCTCTTACATGAATTCTAAAAGAAGTAGAAGAGGGCTGGAGCGTAATTCCCAAGTATTTGAATGAATTCACAACTTCCAGGGCTGTTTCACTGCTTGTTATCCTTTTATTTGCTGCTATTCTCCCTCCTTTCCGGAAAACCATTTGGACTGTTTTCTTCCTGTTGATTATGAGACTATTCATATTGGCATACTCATCGATTTTATCCATTACAGCTTGTAGGTCATCTCTGTTGTTCGATCCTATTGCTATGTCATCTGCATACTGGTACATCACAACCGATGTGTTGTGGATGATATTTGTGATATCTGCTAAGGCTATGTTAAATAGTATCGGACTAAGTGGGTCCCCTTGCAGTACCCCGTTGCTTTGTATAATGGCTGCTGAGGATGCTTTGCTATCCTGTATCGTGACCCTGTTGTAAGCAAGTATGTTATTTATGGCTATGGTTAGTGGGTTGTCTGCTCCAATCATATTCTCTAGTTTTCTAAGGAGTATTTCTCTGTTTAAGAGGTCAAAAGCCTTCTTAAAGTCCACAAAGATTACATAAAATTTCCCCTTTGACCACCTCATTGGTTCACCAATATTGTCCAAGAGATTCTTGACTGCATGTAATGTCCCTCTTCCTTTCATGAAACCAAATTGCAGTTCAGGGATCATAGTTCCTGTTTCTGCAATTAGTCTTTTCTCTAGGATCTTGACATAGGTCTTATAAATGTTGTTTTCGAGGGCAATACCTCTATACGAATCAGGGTCATCCCTGTCTCCTTTGCCTTTGAAGAGCATTTTGATATGCTACTGTCTCCAACCTTCGGGTATTTTCCCTGTCGTCAAACACGCGTTGAACAGAGTGATCCATGTATGAAGCAGAATGTCACAGGTATCTTTCAGATTTTCATTGAAAACCCATCTGGGCCAACTGCCTTCTTTTCATGGACTGGATAGCAGTTTTGACTTCCTCCTGATCTATAGGTCTTGTTGTACAATGTAGAATTTCTCGAAGTGGGAGATCTATGTCAAGATTTTGCTGATTAAGGATCTCCGAGGATTGTTTCTCCCATGTAGCTATTGGGAATTCGGGAGAAGGGCACGTAGCTTGTTGTTTGAGAACAATGTAAGGGTCTTTCACAGCATCTTGAGCTTGCAATTTAGCCTTTATTTCTAGGTAGTGCGCCTTCTTTTGTTTGAGTAGATCCTTATGTTTTCCTTTTCACTGCATACTCAGCATATGTGGATTCCCCACCTGTTTTCCGTGCCTTGTGTAAAAGGTCCAAAGTATCTTGTCTGGCCATTTAGCACTCCTTGTCGAACAATGGCTTGGCGATCCTCAAGTCTTCTTGATTTGTGCTTTCTTTATGAGGTCCAGAACACTGTCCAGAGCAGCGTCAGTCATTCTTTCATTTATCATCTGTGGTACTCTTTTCAAATCTTCTTTTCCATCCTCTATGATAGGCATACACACTTTACTTGTAATGCATAGATTAGGACTCTTCTTGATTACTGGATTTTGATTTCCTAGCTCAACTTTAATAGCGACAGGTATGTGCTTCCTAAGAACTGCTGTCGGATGTGAGGCCATAACCTCTCTATCAAGAATTGTTAGGCAACGTCCTTTGACAAAAAAAGATCAACAGTAGTTTTACCATTTGGAGCCATGTAGGTTACTTCTTCTGCTTTGTTTATAGCCTTCATTTTGTAGGTAATCAAGAATAATGTTAGTTTTATGATGATTGTCTAAACGACAGTTAATGTCGCCCCCCAGAATCACATTTCTGTCATCTTTTACCGCGGTTATTACCTTAAATATATATCCCATTGCATCGTCTGCTGTCCTAGCTGGGCTAATGTAGATTTCGATGATGGTTATTTTGTCCGTCTCAATTATTAGCATATTTTCGTCTTTATGGACTTCCTTTGGTGTGCCGATACCTTCTCCATACGATATACTGACTCCTCCTTTGGTGTGGCTAGAACATGTCTCAGTAAGTATGGCTATATCAAACTGTTGCCAGAAATTATCAGGAAGGGAGGAACAAAGAGATTTTAAACCTTCAACGTTCCAAAGAATAATGTCCAAATTTAGTGCCTTAGTCTTGTCGTATGATCTTATTTTAGACTTACAGCTGTACACCGGCTCTTCCTTTTGAGAGACGAAAAGGCCTGAGATTCCCTGAGGCCGGAAGTTTTCGTCCTGTATTGAATCAAGGTATCTCAAATCCACTTCTATTTTGAATGCCTTGTTTGATCCTTTTGTTTGTAATTACTTGCATTCCATATCTCCAAGTACATCATTTGTTCGGAGGAAGTTTATTATAGATCCCGACTCTGTTTCTTTGTGGAGCCTCCCCATATACATCCACGCTTTGTTGAGAGCTGCCTGTAGCTGCTCTATATTTGGTTTAGTTCCGATTATTGTGTCCCCTTTTGCATGCCCATTTCTAATCCGTAATGTTGTTGGTCTTCTTCTTTGATGGGTAATCCATGGTCCAGTATTGCCCTGATTTTCATCATCGTTTGTTTTATCTGCCATATTAGTATTTTCTGTCATATTTTCGTTACAGTTGTCAAGGGAATTCCTGTTACATTCTTCCTGAGTACCTCGTTCATGATTATGAGAGTGGTCTTCGATTATCGTGTTATCACCTGGTACCTGTAATCGTGGCTTCCCGTGCATTATAGTGGTTGGTACTTGGGAAATGGTAGATTTGGTTTGTTGGCCCGTGCTACTTTGTGAGAGTTGTGTTTCATCTTGACTACAGTATTGTAGTTGATCCCGACTGTGTGCAGAATTTTCATCTATTTTTGAAGTTGCAGGATTTTGTACTTCTTTCTGTTTTCTCTTGTTTGACAGTGGGAGCCAACTCGCACTTTCAGTGTTTTTGAGATGGTCTGCTGGAGTTTCAGATAGTTTCAGTTTTACCTCAAATATTTGTGCTAGTTTCCTCAGTAATGTCTTACTTAGAGCATCAATAGAAGATTTAACATCTGTTATTTCACCTTTAACTTCCGACTTGTTCGGAATCATGTCGTCTCTGAGCCAGGCTCTCAATTTTGTCCCCTGCCACTTGCTTTTTGTTAATTATCTCATGATTGCACTTTTCACACATCCATAGTAATTTGCAGTTTTTACGTTTCAGCATTTCAAATTCACTTGAGGCCATTAATGTGCACTCCTTGTGATGCCACCTTTCGCAAATCCCGTCACACTGTATAGACATATCTTCCTCTCTTACTCTTTTGTTGCAAGCTCCGCAAGTTACTACTTCAGCGCTGCACTCTGATGTGGCCATCACTTTCTTACTATCTAAGCTATAACTTCTTTGAATGCAAGATTCTGGTTTCTTGTTTTCACTCGTATGCGGAAATTTGTTACACAATTATCCTGACCGTAGTTTACATCCAGAGACAGAGTTAGAGGACCTCATGAAATATCTACAAGACAATGGGATTAACTGTAACATATCTTGTTCTCAACTGAACACCAAAGGGGCAAACAAAGCTTTTCGTGTCGGATTAGATTTTAACTTCTTAGACACGGATAACAGTTCAAATTTCTGGCCTAAAGATGTGCTGGTTAGGCGATTTTCTTTTCGCTCCATTAGAAAAACCAGTACGCATCTCGATACACGCAATTAAGCGACAGGATGACCGCTCCCCTCAAGAATTCAAGCTGCTATCTGGGAACACTGAAGGACTACTAGGTATAGCTCATTCAATTCGAGCAATGCTGCAGACGTGTGATGTTGCAATATTTGTGGAAACCTTTTTAACATCAGAATGGAATGTTAATAGCCACTACTCAGTGCATGTTCTAGCTGACAAAGGACCTACCGGAAGACCTAAAGGAGGAATTTCTTGTTTTTTCTCAGATAAATTCTCGCCTTTCGTTGTACAGCGAAAGTCCAAGAATGCTCTTGTAGTGCGCACTAGACTGTGTGTTCTCATTGGTGTTTATTTTCAACCTTACGCCAGTTCAACAGATATTATTGATGAAATTAGCTGCTGTTTGCAAGTGACAAAAAGAGAGGATACAGTAATCCTGGAGGGAAATCTTAACTGCCGTATAGACATTCCACTTCAGAAAACAAAAGAGGTCAGTAGTTACTTAGAGGAGGAGGGTTTTAATTTACTCAATAATAAGGATCAGAGGACATATATTTGCTACAATGGCATGAGTACGATAGACCTTGTATTCATTAACTCAAAATTAACTCTAACTAGTCAAGTCAGAGCAGAAACAGAGAAAAAAACATTTACCAGTTGAGACGAGATTGAAACTAGTTCTTTTACTCGTACCCAGAAGTACTACCAACTCAAGTGAGCAGGCGGATTGATTTGTCCTTAATTGATGACTCAGAAAATAGGATAATTATTGAAAAACTACAAAGTGACACTCTGTCAGAGGCAGCAACAAAACTAGAAAAGATCATTAAAAAGGCTGTCATCTCCAACGACATCCGCCAAAGAAAAGCGAAGCCTTGGTTTACTATGGCATGTTTCAATGCAAGGAAAATTGCTTTAGAAGCCTTACAGGATTCAAAAGTGCAACGGACAAAGGAACGGTTAGCAGTTTACGCTAGGTTAAGAAGTGATTATAAAGTCATTGTCGCAGAAGCTAAGAAACAGTTCAGAGAGAAGGGAGAGAGACTACTAATTGAGGAAGCGAAACAGAATTCATATAAAGCCCTTCGCCCAAGGCAACCATCATTCCCAAAGAATATACCGATGAGTGTATGGGAGACACATCTAACTGCAATCCTACAGGAGAGAGATACGCGGCCGGTTAACTTTCATTTACCCCACACGGAGGCTAGCGTCCATTACGAGGAATTCACACTTGATGAAATATCAGATACCATCTATAACCTGAAAGACAAAAAAGCATGTGGCCCTGATCTCTTATTCAACGAATATTTGAAAGCTACTTTCCCAGTATTACAGAACTCGATATCACTACTGCTAAACTAATGTTTGCGTCAAGGTAGAGTACCAGAAAGTTGGAAACGATCGACAATTAAGTTATATGAAGGGAAAGGTGATACAGCAGATCCCAATTCTTATAGAGGTATTGCACTGGAGTGTATTCTCTTGAAGACCCTGACTGCTTTAGTTCATAAACGTATTACAGAGTTCATTGCGGACAAACTCCCAGATTCTCAATTTGGTTTCAGGAGTGGTAGGTCAACACTTCAGGCAGTTCAATGCCTTCAACGGGACATAGAGGAAGCCTTGGATCAACCTAGAGGAAAACTTCATGCCATCTTCATTGATTATTCAAAGGCTTTTGACACGATTGACAGAACTATTCTATTAGAGAAGTTACAAAATATCACCGACCATAGTTTCTATCTTCCTCCACTAATCAAAGATCTGCTCACCAGCAATTGGATAGAAATCAGTGATGGCATTGCCAGATCAGGTCCTATTTTACAAACTATTGGTGTACTCCACGGTGATCCGTTGAGTCCTTTGCTCTTCATTATTGCAACGGCAGACATTACAAAATCGATAACGTCTAGTAATGTCAAATTACTCATGTATGCAGATGACATGGCCTTAACGTCCATCTCAGAGTCTGACCTGCAAAGTAATTTTAACTAAGTGAGTAAATGGGCAGAAGATACTAAGCTGAGACTGAATGAGGATAACACCGTCTCGATGACTTGTAGGAGAGGAGGCAAGAAGGGAACATTTTACTATGGGGACCGGCAGTTAAGATCAGTATCAAGTTTCCGGTACTTGGGAATAACATTTCAATCGGCTGGAAAACAATTTTCCCTTCATGTCAAAGAAAGACAAAACGCGGCCATTAAGCAATGGGTGACATCAAACTTCTCAGCAGCTTGTCACTGACGACGGCCATAGAGTTGTTTCCTCTCAAAGTCAGTCCAGTTGCGTCCTACGGAATATAAAACATATGGGTGCATCTTACCAAGGCACAATTGCAAAGTTTAGAGAATATAAAATCAGCATTTCTTAAAAGAGTACTTTGTCTATCCAAGTACACTCCTTCACGCCTCGCTTACATACTGACAACAGAACTGTTCTATGTAGACGAGCTGCGTCTGAAGTTCCTGCTCCCCACCACCGCGGCGTATAAGGCACTACTGCAGGAACTTCTTCAAAAGAGGAACAACATATCGGACGATTTTTACCTCAGTGACGCAATGATTAATTTAGAGTGGATGCAAGGAGATTATAAATTAAGACATATATCAACAAGGCTCGCCGTGCATGGATTTCACCATAAACTGTGTGAATCCAAGCAATTTCATGACCCCTGCCATGACTGTAAGTGCAGAAGATGTGGTGAACTCTGTGAGAGATACCATGTACTAAAGTGCAAATTGAGAACAGAATCTCTGAGAAACTTTTGTGAGTCAGTGTAATACTTGTATTCATGTACATTGTGCGCAATTAAAAATTTATCTATAACACTTGTAGCACTTGTTGTATAGATTCTGATGAAATTGATCTTATACAATACCTGAAACTTCACTTAAATTCACTATTATTTAATACAATTACCGTATCGATATCGCTCTTTTTTTACAAGACCTCATCTTTAAAACTAAATGATGTTTGGCAGTTTCTCGTCAAGGAAATAGACTAGGATCTCTGTGGAAACCTAGTGTGCATTCCACTGTTTGCAATATGCATTTTAAAGACTCCAAATTAGTGTAAACACAGCAATATAAATCCAACTTTCGCATGTCATTCAATCTGTATTTCATGTTTTTCCCGCACACGAACAAACAAACAAACAAACACAATCACATACAGGAAGACCACATGAGAGGAAGGCTACAGAACATGGAAATGAAGCTCTACAATAAAAATGAACTTCATGTAGAACCAAACACATATCCAGCCAACGAAGAGAAGGACCCTCCACCTCTCAGTGAAACATTATATAAAACCACAGGCAGAGAGTGCTCTTAAACTATACAGAACAAAAGTAGGTTTGAAACTGAAAAGAATATAGTCAGAAAATGTAGGAAACAAAGAGCACGTACACCGAAGCAAACAAATATTATTACCGCTTTAAAAGAAAGGATTCACCAGCTCAAAAAATGAATAAATCAACATGGACTTGAGAGTCAAGTACATGAAATTACAGAAATAGCTGAACAAGGTGAATTGAAAGCAAATTTCTTGATTGAGCAGATTCAGGCTTTCTGTAAACAGAAGTGTACATTCAGAGAGAATACTATAAAGGTCTGCATCCTACTGCTCAACAGGTCATCCAGAGGCTACAGGTTCCTAAGATCTCGTAATATTTTGCACCTACCACACCAACAATCTGTAGAAACTTACATTGGTCATTCCAGAGGAAAGATAGGAATTGCTTCTTTGGTACGAGCTCTTCTGATTGCAGAAAAGATATCCTTATAGCATGATTATGAAAAGGTTGCTTCTGTCATCATAGATGAGATGGCAATAAAATCAAAGCTGGTCCATGACAAGAATTTGGATAAGGTTCTTGGAATGACTAATGTAGTGTAGAGAGAGATGCTGTCGGTATTGAAGACAAGCTTCCTAATAAATTGACTTATCTAAGGCATTTGATAGGGTAGATCATGAAAACTACTGGCCAAAATGAGTGCAATTGCACTTGACAAAAGAGTGACTGAATGGTTGGCTCAGTTTCTAGAAAATAGAACTCAGAGAATTAGAGAAGGTGAAACTTTATCTGTCCCGGTATATCAATGATATGTGTAAAGAAGTGGGATCAGAGATAAGGCTTTTCGCAGATGATGTTATTCTGTACAGAGTAATAAATAAGTAACAAGATTGTGAGCAACTGCAAAATGACCTCGATAATGTTCTGAGATGGACAGTAGGCAATGGTATGTTGATAACTGGGGATGAAAGTCAGGTTGTGAGTTTCACAAATAGGAAAAGTCCTCTCAGATTTAATTACTGCGTTGATGGGGTGAAGGTTCTTTTGGGGATCATTGTAAATACCTAGGTATAAATGTAAGGAAAGATCTTCATTGGGGTAATAACATAAATATGATTGTGAATAAAGGGTACATTATTTCTGCACATGGTTATGAGAGTATTTAGGGGTTGTAGTAAGGATGTAAAGGAGAGAGCATATTTGTCTCTGGTGAGACTTCAACTTGAGTATGGTTCTAGTGTATGGGACCCTTACCAGGATTACTTGATTCAGGAACTGGAAAAAATCCAAAGAAAAGCAGCTCGATTTGTTCTGGGAGATTTCCGAAAAAAGAGTAGCGTTACAAAAATGTTACAAAGTTTGGGCTGGGAAGACTTGGTAGAAAGGAGACGGCCTGCTCGACTGAGTGGAATGTTCCGAGCTGTCAGTGGAGAGATGGCGTGGGAGGACATCAGTAGACGAATAAGTTTGGATGGTGTCTTTAAAAAGTAGTAAAGATCACAATATGAAGATAAAGTTGGAAATCAAGAGGACAAATTGGGGCAAATATTCGTTTATAGGAAGGGGAGTTAGGGATTGGAATAACTTACCAAGGGAGATGTTCCATAAATTTCCAATTTCTTTGCAATCATTTAAGAAAAGGCTAGGAAAACAACAAACAGGGAATCTGCCACGTGGGCGACTGCCCTAAATGCAGATCAGTAGCGGTCGGTCGGTCGGTCGGTCGGTCGGTCGGTCGGTCGGTCGGTCGGTCGGTCGGTCGGTCGGTCGGTCGGTCGGTCGGTCGGTCGGTCGGTCGGTCGGTCGGTCGGTCGGTCGGTCGGTCGGTCGGTCGGTCGGTCGGTCGGTCGGTCGGTCGGTCGGTCGGTCGGTCGGTCGGTCGGTCGGTCGGTCGGTCGGTCGGTCGGTCGGTCGGTCGGTCGGTCGGTCGGTCGGTCGGTCGGTCGGTCGGTCGGTCGGTCGGTCGGTCGGTCGGTCGGTCGGTCGGTCGGTCGGTCGGTCGGTCGGTCGGTTGGTTGGTTGGTTGGTTGGTTGGTTGGTTGGTTGGTTGGTTGGTTGGTTGGTTGGTTGGTTGGTTGGTTGGTTGGTTGGTTGGTTGGTTGGTTGGTTGGTTGGTTGGTTGGTTGGTTGGTTGGTTGGTTGGTTGGTTGGTTGGTTGGTTGGTTGGTTGGTTGGTTGGTTGGTTGGTTGGTTGGTTGGTTGGTTGGTTGGTTGGTTGGTTGGTTGGTTGGTTGGTTGGTTGGTTGGTTGGTTGGTTGGTTGGTTGGTTGGTTGGTTGGTTGGTTGGTTGGTTGGTTGGTTGGTTGGTTGGTTGGTTGGTTGGTTGGTTGGTTGGTTGGTTGGTTGGTTGGTTGGTTGGTTGGTTGGTTGGTTGGTTGGTTGGTTGGTTGGTTGGTTGGTTGGTTGGTTGGTTGGTTGGTTGGTTGGTTGGTTGGTTGGTTGGTTGGTTGGTTGGTTGGTTGGTTGGTTGGTTGGTTGGTTGGTTGGTTGGTTGGTTGGTTGGTTGGTTGGTTGGTTGGTTGGTTGGTTGGTTGGTTGGTTGGTTGGTTGGTTGGTTGGTTGGTTGGTTGGTTGGTTGGTTGGTTGGTTGGTTGGTTGGTTGGTTGGTTGGTTGGTTGGTTGGTTGGTTGGTTGGTTGGTTGGTTGGTTGGTTGGTTGGTTGGTTGGTTGGTTGGTTGGTTGGTTGGTTGGTTGGTTGGTTGGTTGGTTGGTTGGTTGGTTGGTTGGTTGGTTGGTTGGTTGGTTGGTTGGTTGGTTGGTTGGTTGGTTGGTTGGTTGGTTGGTTGGTTGGTTGGTTGGTTGGTTGGTTGGTTGGTTGGTTGGTTGGTTGGTTGGTTGGTTGGTTGGTTGGTTGGTTGGTTGGTTGGTTGGTTGGTTGGTTGGTTGGTTGGTTGGTTGGTTGGTTGGTTGGTTGGTTGGTTGGTTGGTTGGTTGGTTGGTTGGTTGGTTGGTTGGTTGGTTGTACCAAAGGTTTCAGTCATTCCTACAAGTGTTTTGACTTTACTGCGGGTATCTTCATACAAATTCTTGATCCTGTGTATCATGTCATTCTGTATTCCAGTTTTCTTCAATTTTTCCCACATCTTCTCTCTGTTCACAGCATCAAATATTTTCTTGATATCCAGAAAGGCTAACCACAAAGCTCGGTTGTGTTCGTAGTATTTTTGCATTAATTGACAGATGGTAAAGATTAAATCATTTGTTGATCACCCCTTCTTCAATTCATACTGTTCTTTAAAGAGGTTCTCTTCAATAGGTGGCCTGATTTTTCGCTCTATAATTCTTTAATAAAGTTTACCAATTTGAGATGTTAAAGAGATGCCTCTATATTTGAAACATTTATTTCTACCTCCTTTCTTGAAAATTGGAATTATGATAACTGTTTTCCAATCAACTGGTACGTCACCTTCTTTCCAGATCTTACGAAACGGTCTGTAGATCCAATCATTTCCAGAAATGCCAATAGCCTTGATCATTTCTCCATTAATTTCATCAGCACCAGCTGATTTTCCGGTGTTGATGTATTTCCAGGCCTATTCCACATCATTCCATGTTAAGTATAACCCGTTGTCAGAGGCAGACTTGCATGAGTTAGTACTTCTTTTTTGTGTAGGCTGCATGCAATTCACATTTAGCAATTCATCAAAGTAAGTCCTCAAAGATTCTTTGCTCTTATCATCTTCAGTGATCAGATTTGCATTATCATCTCTTAAGTATCTAGAGTGTTCTTTATCTCTTTTTCTATTTTTCATCATGCCATATAACCTTTTCTTATTCCAATTAACATCCTCTTTCAATTCATCACTCCACTTGTTCAACCACTTCTCTCGTTCTTCTGTAACAACTTGTTCTGCTTGTGTTTTAGCAACCCTGTATAGTTCTTTATTATGGTCAGTCCGGTCCTTAAATCTAAACAGCTGTTATTAAGATAATGAGACCTCATAGGTTAGCTATGCTATCTTCATGTGATGAGTAATGCAAATTCAACGGAAATAATACTTCTTGTGGAATTCATAAATTGAATTCATTGAATTGTTACCGTAAATATAAATATAATGTGTGAAAGTTCGCGATTGCCATAATGTTAAAAATGTGTGCGTTCCACGTCGAAAATACAACTACACACTAATATTTTCATTCCCTTCGAATGAGCCAGGATACATTTAAGGAATCAAAAATCCCAACGATATTACTGTTACGAAGTACAGGAGTATGTTTCACTCATATTCCCGAGATGATGGTGAGTTCTGCCTTTGACTTTCCTCTCGTTTTATTTTTGATAGAGCAAAAAGCATAAAAGTAACATAAATGGTCAGTAATCAAGTGAACCTACATGTGTGTTATTTCTTGGGTTAGGTAATATTCACAACGCGCTGTCCTTTCGCCACAAGAATGAAACTCAGAACTAAATGAAGTTCATAAAACCAAACCTGTTATTAAATGATTCTGGCATTATTTATTATACACACAAATCTCAAATGTCTCATTTATTTTAAAATGAAACTATTGTTAGTAGATGACATTTAGGTGTTGAAAGCAATGCACCTTAATTTCTTGGCAATTTCCGCGAATTTGGGAAGTAAGTAACACAACTTGCTGATCAGTGTAATGACATTTGGAAAAAAATGGGCTATTCCTAAAAACTACAAAAGGAAAAAAGATGCAAATGTATGCTGAACCCTTGAACTTACCGTTCCATCGTCAGTCGTCTGTCTCGGGTACGTCGATAGAACAATATTGATTATTAGATCTTGGATCCTGTAGGATTCATTTCAGTCACTTCATTGACCGATCGACAGGGTTCAGAGGAGAGCATAACTACTTCAAATGAAGAGCAAAATAGCATGCCGTGATTCTACAGTATATCACAAAAACGCGGTGTCACAAAATTACATTTCCAAATGCCAAAATTATCTTGCTTCACTGAATTTCGATATAAAACTGTAATTCTCGCTTCTTCTTCTTCTTCTTCTTATTATTATTATTATTATTATTATTATTATGATTATGATTATTATTATTATTATTATTATTATTATTATTATTATTATTATTATTATTATTATTATTATTATTATTATTATTATCTCCTAACTCGAATTTTATTATCATTTTTATTATTGACTTAATCGCACTTGTAATTGTTATCATAATAATAATAATAATAATAATTATTATTATTATTATTATTATTATTATTATTATTATTATTATTATTATTATTATTATTATTATTATTATTATTATTATTATTATTATTATATTAACTTTCACCGTTATGGACGGATTTTATTGATTTTCATTGTAATATTTAACTGCACATGTTAAGTAATTTAATACAGTTTAACGCTTCGCGCAATAAATAACAGACAATTGCACCTACAGTGTTTCCTGGAACACCGACATGACACATTATTGTTATTGCAACACACTTAATTCTACACACGTCACATATACAACTTGGTTGTCATGATTTACTAATTAATCTAAAGGAACAAGCATTCACATTTCTAACTACAAAGACATAATATGTAACGTAGACAGACCTGTAATTGTGCTGAATGATGTGACGACATTTTGGCTGCATTTAGCAAGCCAGCAACCTCCGACTTAGCCCCTCATCATTATAGGTGGCATTCTTCACTTAAAAACTACCTTATAAATTACACTGATTCTACACTTGTCTTGATGTAATCCAAATTTATTTTCTTGAGCCAGAATTAACATAATAACAGATTGTATTATACACATAACACAAAAGGGACCACACCGTACTGTACCGTCTTGACCGTCGAAACCCTTCTCTGCCAGGTGGTTGCCGACCGACCGAAATCGAACCTGCCAAGTTGGGCTAAGAAGGCCAGCGCTCTACCATGGTCGGTCACTTGCTTTCCTGGCTCACGCTGCCTGAACCGTCAACGATAGACCCTAAATGTAAGCGCACGAATTGTGGAGCATGGAAACCTCTACAAAAAAAAGTCCGCGATGGTATATACCTATTTCGAACCGGTTGCCCTCTAGACGCGATTGTATATTACAGTCGGCGGTAAAAAAACATAACTCCTTAAGATTATATAAATATTTCGATATTATCCTCGAACTCTTCATCGAAATAAATTGTTTGACCTCCTCCACTATTTCATAAGGATTACAATAAGCTTGTCAGGACATTATTTGCATGAATGGCTCAGAAGTTATGACCATTTTAGACTCTAGTGGTAATTCGTTCCCTGTTGTCTGCTAGCAAGTTGCCTCTACCTCGCCGCTAGAGGTGCTAGTGTCGCACCAGCTGTCCAAGGTCTGTCTAGGGAGGTCAAGTCACGAATGCTACTTATGGAGCCGCCATATTGGGTCTTTAAGCGAGCGTAACCAAAGGCAAGTGTATTCGAATTTAGAGGATTTCGGTACCGTACATTGAAATAAAAACAAAATACCAACTATATTCCATAAAGAATTTAATTGGGCATCTACTAGTCATGTATATATAACTGTATAACACTTAAATGATATGAATACATTCACATTCACAGATATTTGAATAGGAAGATAATTAACAGAGCCTGAAAGTTTTTTTTTTCTTTTTTGAGAAACAAGAATCAATAGAAAAGCTCATGTTCTTCTCTTTTACTTCATTACAACTTGGTCTTACTGTGTTTCTTATTAATATCATCTGTCAAATACGAAATCTTATTGACAGAAACATAGAAATCTGTACAGTACCTGTGTCATATTATGATTACCGGTACATGAAATACTGAATTTGAAGTACTGTATTTAAAGTACTAAACGATTTGTAATAAATTACCTTCAGCGTTTTCTTTATTAATAAAGTAATTTCCGATACTGCGTTTCTAAAAGGTTACCCCAGTATGTTGACAAACGCTGAATGCCTCTTGAGTTCAGTGCATTAAATTATGTATGCTAATTGTTGTTATCCGTTCATGTGGTGTTTTTGTTTTGTTTTGGGTTCTAAGGCAAAAATATTCTGCACATATGCAACAAGGATGATGTTCTTAGCTACTCTTAACTAGTTTATTGATAAACCATGCAGCTATATAGTACAAAGTGGTGATGGTGATTATTGTTTTAGGAGGAAGTACAACTGGACAACCATCCTCTATAAACACTAATCAGAAGAAAACAAATGGAAGGGGACCAACACTTCGAAAAATGAAGGTATCGGCAAAAGATGAAGGCCGCAAAGTGCGTGGGAATGAAAAACTTCCTAGGCCTCGAATGCGCTAACGCCGTCGCGGTCGGAAAGAATCAAGTGTTGACCAGGGGAGGTCGGATGGGCTAGAACAGTGAAAGCAGTGTCAAGACTCAGCTAAGGGCCTCGTAGTCACAACCCAAAATAGATTTCTCCCGTGGGTGGGGGGCAATAGAACAACACCCACGGTCTCCCCCTGCCTGTCATGACAGGCGATTGAAAGGGGCGTCAGGCGCTCCTAACTAGGGAGCGTGGGTTGGCGACCACAGGGCTTTTAGCTGAGTCCTGATATTCACCCAAATAATAATAATAATAATAATAATAATAATAATAATAATAATAATAATAATAATAATAATAATAATAATAATAATAATAATAATAATAATAATAATAATAATGGTTAAGAAAATTAAAGCCATTGGTAGACACGATTCCATAAGAAATAGAAATTCAGTCACTATTAAATTGAGTTAATCTAGGTTATGCTATTTTAGGGATTAAATTAGGTTATTATGTTAGGTTACGGTACATTAAATTACAGTAGTTGGTTAGTGCGAGTGAAGCGAGTGTTGTGATCTTTAAGTATTTTTCCAGCCATATAAAATACTCTATAGAGCATTTAAGATGAATGAAATTTAGCTGTAAATAATAACTACAGTACAGTATAAGACTGCTATTATTAATAAAATTGTTGTAATGATGGCCAGCTGGACATAAATTGTTGGTTTGAAGTGATAGGCCTATTGTTTGTTGTGATTATAATTGGTAACTGAACAGGAACAAGCATTTCAAATATCTGTGAAACATTTCTACGTTGCATGCAGAGTTAGAATGATACTGTCTGTAGTTTACATGAAAAGGAATGGAATGAAATGGCGTTTGGCTTTTAGTGCCAGGAGCGTCTGAGGACACGTTCGGCTCGCCAGGTGCAGGTCTTTTGATCTGACTCCCGTAGGCGACCTGCACGTCGTGATGAGGATGAAATGAAGATGACGACACATGCACCCAGCCCCGTGCCAGCGAAATTGACCAATTATGGTTAAAATTCCTGAACCTGCCGGGAATCGAACCTGGGACCCCGGTGACCAAAGGCCAGCACACTAACCATTTAGCCATGGAGCCGGACACATGAAAAGGAAATTTTCATAAACATCAATAATACTATTACACATTTCCTGTTACTTTTCTTGTTTGTTTTGAAAGACAATTCTCTTTCTTTGGGAGGTTTCCTATTATATGTTAAAGACTTAGGTGGATTAGGGACGTTGGAAATTATTGGGATTGAATTCCACTTGAGTAGTTTCCGTCCATCTGCCCTCTTTAGTTCAAATTGCGATTCTTCAAAATGATGCTAGAAGAAAATCCATAATAAGACCTATAAATATAAAACATCGTTCATATGAACATACTATTATTCAGAAATAATACGAATGTATAACTTCACTAACCTCGCAGAAGGAGCAATTATCTGTAGGTTGCTATTTGTCACGCCTACAGTTTTGTACCCACTGAGCTCTCCTGTGCTTATCCCTCGGGAAGCGAAACACTCTAATTCCGTCAGTTGTCTTATTTTGACAATTTGGTGCGGCGCAGTAACCCGTTTTCCTTCAAAATACAAGTAATAACTCACATCATTACATCGGGCACGCCCACATAACAACGATATTTGAGACCCAATATGGCCGCCACCGCAAAGGATTGTGGTAGCGTGACCAGACCTCCCTATACAGACCTTGCAGCTGTCAAGTGGATATACCTTCCTCTTCTTAGAGCTTCGCGACTGATTTGACTGTGACTGTATTACAAAGATGGATGCGCGTTTTTTTTCCTCTCGCAGTTGGCCCTACATAGCCGTGCGGCGGTTCTTTTAGCAGTGTAGAATTATGGGCTCAGTATGCATGTCAAAAAGTCTGAAGAAAGTTTAAAAAAACATTAAAGCTGGTGTATTTACGACCATCTGGAGGTATGCAGGTAAAGCCCTCATTATTATTATTATTATTATTATTATTATTATTATTATTATTATTATTATTATTATTATTATTAACACATTGTACGCCCGCTGTCTCCATATTTTTATTAATGCATAATAATTATGTGTACATATATGAGTAAAACAATCATTATGATTGGACCACATAGACCCCACTTTAAACCTACTTCTCCTAAGATGACATAGACCTGCCCTAAGAGATACAAGGGCACTAGGAAAGTTTTGCAATGTGAGTGAACGCTTTAGGCTTTTTCAAAATACTTTCCACTACACTCAATACACTTCTCCATACGTCGAAACCAGTCGCTGAGCCAACTCTACCACTTTTCTTCGGTTACATTTTCACACTCTTGATCCCATGCTGCCAGAAGTTCCTCGTCGGATGAAATCGCCGCCTTTTCATCTTCATCTTGACTTCTGGGAAGAGTGCGAAGTCACACGGGGCAAGATTAGGGCTGTATGGAGGGTGATCAAGGATAGTCAACCCTGATCTGGAAAGAAAATTCATGGTTACATTAGCACGATGTGCTGGAGCATTGTCGTGATGTAAGAGCCAAGTGTTGAGCCGTGACCTTGGACGGAGCTTCTTGAGAGCCTGGATGACCTGAGGCAGACAAGTCTCACTGTACCACTTCGCAGTAACTGTCATTTGTGTTTCTAACACAACCCGAGTCAGGATGCCCTGTTTAGTGAGGAATACTGCAATCATCCTTTTCTTCACTGACCTTGACTTTCGCACAGTCACAGGAGTACCCTCATCTTCAAACAGCCACACCTTGTTCTGGGATTTTGTTGGGACATCGTAATAATAAAGCCAAGTTTCTTCACCTGTAACGATGCTATTGACGTTACGCGAAGTCCCATCTTCAAACTGTTTTAGCATTTTTGGGCACCATTTCACTCGTTGTGCGCTTTGTTCCTCTGAAAGTGAATGGGGCACCCAAAGGGCATAAACCTTTCTAAAAATACCGGGCGAGTTGGCCGTGCGCGTTGAGGCGCGCGGCTGTGAGCTTGCATCCGGGAGATAGTAGGTTCGAATCCCACTATCTGCAGCCCTGAAGATGGTTTTCCGTGGTTTCCCATTTTCACACCAGGAAAATGCTGGGGCTGTACCTTAATTAAGGCCACGGACGCTTCCTCTCAACTCCTAGGCATTTCCTATCCCATCGTCGCCATAAGACCTATCTGTGTCGGAGCGACGTAAAGCCCCTAGCAAAAAAAAAAAAACTTTCTAACATGTAGATGGTCGCGTAGAACTGAATGATTAGCTGGTGCAGGGATGTGGAGGGTCTCTTCTACCTGGGGACATGTCAACCGCCTCTCTTGCTGCAACATTTTCCTCACAGCTTCAATGTTTTCCTCAGTCACTGATTCAGACGGTCGCCCAGAACGAGGATCGTCTTCAACCCCTCCGGAACTCTTTGTACCAGCGGAAAATTGTTGTCCGATGTGGACAGCCTTTCCCCAGCACAGGAGTCATTTCCTCCAGGCACTGGTCAACAGTTAATTCACGAGCAAAATTGTACGGATAATTGCGCGATATTCACCTTTAGACCAGATTGACATCCTGGCATCTCATCTTGCTTTCAGTCCCACTGCTTGGTAACAACTGGTGTGAAGGTCGCGCCTTGCTGTCTTCTAGACCGGTTTTCACCCCTCTTTTCATCACTCACCATAACAGGGGTGTCCAGACAACCGTCCTTGCGTATTGCAAAACTTTGCTAGTGCCCTTTGTATGAAACGATAGGAGCTGTTAATGATCTCACCTGTTTAAGAGCCCCAAACACTCGCATTTAAACCGAGCGATTTTACTATGTGACGTCATGTCTGACCGATAAACTGTGTTAATTGTGCAGTTAGCGCAGTTAATAACGCAGTCCTTTGAACTGCGTGAATGGGTCCACTTTTGTAGAGTTGACTGCGCAATTCACACAGTTAGTCTCACAGTTCTCCCATTCTGCCTTTGGATGTGAGGATGTCAGCAGTCAGCACCCCAATGTAGTAAACGAGGCGCGACTCTTGTACAGAACTAAAACATCAGCTGTCGCGTAGCCGAAGGTGAGACGATAATCAATTTTGAATTATGTCTCGAATAAAGGTATCTTGGGTTCGGACCTGAGTCGTAACTCAAGTCCAATAGAAGATGTCATATCACAAGTCGAAGAATGATGATAGTACCATTCAAAGTAAGTACGTGATACCTAACCAACCTCGCCAACCCACGCTCCAAAGTACTTTTTTTTTTTTTTTTGCTAGGGGCTTTACGTCGCACCGACACAGATAGGTCTTATGACGACGATGACGCTCCAAAGTTCAAAGCCCCTGGGACCCCTATTAGTCACCTCTTACGACAGGCAGTGGATACGAGGGTGATATTCTACCACCCCCACCCACAGCAGGTCATGTACACTTTCGTTATTTTCCTTCTTAGGTTCTTTCATTTGCATACAGAACCGAGCCGTTGCACAGTTTTGCTCAGTTAATTTGTTAGTTCGATGTCTGCTCTGGTAGAGTTGAGTGTTCAAGCATGGATAACCGGAAACAAAAGTGGCAGTTTGTAGTTTGCTAGTCACATCAGCGTTCGTATTAGCTGAAAAGAAGAAAGGAAAAGGTAGCATATGGAGTAAAATGTGGTGCTTGAGAGGGAATATACCGTGTGATGGTAAGCTAACAAAAGAACTACTCCTTAGGCGATTTTGTTGTTATATACTGTGTGTTTGCTCACTGATTTTGTTCTTTTAAGTACATAGTTCTATATAATAGCGTTCACACAACTTGCAACATAACTGGCATTTATACGTCATGATACAATGAGATGATGAAAACCATGCACTGCCTAGTATGTAAACCAAACATAAACTTAGCGGAAAGTATTACCCTGTTCCGTAGTGAATCCAAATACATACATACATTATCATTATAGACTGTTATGCCTTTCAGCGTTCAGTCTGCAAGCCTCTGTGAATTTACTAAACGTCGACACAATCCTCGGTTTGCAACTAGTGTTGTGGCCTCATTTAGTTCTATACCTCTTATCATGAAATCGTTAGAAACCGAGTCTAATCATCGTCGTCTTGGTCTACCTCTACTTATCTTACCCTCCATATCAGAGTCCATTATTCTCCTAGGTAACCTATCCTCCTCCATTCGCTTCAGATGACCACACTACCGAAGCCGGTTTATGCGTACAGCTTCATCCATCGAGTTCATTCCTAAATTAGCCTTTATCTCCTCATTCTGAGTACCCTCCTGTCATTGTTCCCACCTGTTTGTACCAGCAATCATTCTTGCTACTTTCATGTCTGTTACTTCTAACTTACGAATAAGATATCCTGAGTCCACCCAGCTTTCACTTCCGTAAAGCAAAGTTGGACTGAAAACAGACCGATGTAAAGATAGTTTCGTCTGGGAGCTGACTTCCTTCTTACAGAATATTGTTGATCGCAACTGCGAGCTCACTGCATTAGATTTACGACACCTTGATTCTATCTCACTTACTATATTACCATCCAGGGAGAACACACAACCTAAATACTTGAAATTATCGACCTGTTCTAGCTTTGTATCACCAATCTGACATTCAATTCTGTTGAATTTCTTACCTACTGACATCAATTTAGTCTTCGAGAGGCAAATTTTCATACCATACTCATTGCACCTATTTTCATGTTCCAAGATATTACACTGCAGGCTTTCGGCACAATCTGCCATTAAGACCAAGTCGTCAGCATAGGCCAGACTGCTTACTACATTTCCACCTAAGTGAATCCCTCCCTGCCATTTTATGCCTTTCAGCAGATGGTCCATGTAAACTACGAACAGCAAAGGTGAAAGATTACAGCCTTGTCTAATCCCTGTAAGTACCTGAAACAAGACTCATTCTACCATCAATTCTCACTGAAGCCCAACTGTCAACATAAATGCCTTTGATTGCTTTTAATAATCTACCTTTAATTCCATAGTTCCCCAGCATGGCGAACATCTTTTCCCTCTGTATCCTGTCATATGCTTTCTCTAGATCTACGAAACATAAACACAACTGCCTATTCCTCTCGTAGCATTTTTCAATTACCTGGCGCATACTGAAAATCTGATCCTGACAGCCTCTCTCTGTGGTCTGAAACCACACTGGTTTTCATCCAACTTCCTCTCAACGATTGATCGCACGCTCCCTTCCAAGATGCCAGTGAATACTTTGCCTGGTATAATAATCAATGAGATACCTCGATAGCTGTTGCAATCCTTCCTGTTCCCTTGCTTATAGATAGGTGCAATTACTGCTTTTACCCAATCTGAAGGTACCTTACCAACACTCCATGCTAATTTTACAACTCTATGAAGCCATTTCATCCCTGCCTTCCCACTATACTTCACCATTTCAGTTCTAATTTAATTTAATTTACCATCCTTTCCACTTCCTCAAGCATAATTTCACCAACATCATTTCCTCCTCCCCATGAGCTTGGGTTGTTCACAACACCACCAGGATGATTTACTTTTACATTGAGAAGATCTTCAAAATATTCCCTCCACCTCTCCAGTGATTCCCTGGGATCTATTATGAGTTCACCTGAATTATTCAAAACACTGTTCATTTCCTTTTTCCCTCCCTTCCTAAGATTCTTTATTACTGTCCAGAAAGGTTTCCCTGCTGCTTGTCCTAGCCTTTCCAGGTTGTTACCAAAATCTTCCCATGACTTCGTTTTAGATTCAACAACTATGTGTTTCGCTCTGTTTCTTTCATCTGCGTACAAATCCCTGTCTGCCTCAGTCCTTGTTTGGAGCCATTTCTGATAAGCCTTCTTTTTACGTTTACAAGCTGCTCTCACTTCATAATTCCACCAAGATGTTCGCCTTTTCCCATCTTTACACACAGTTGTTCCTAGGCATTCCCTTGCTGTTTCTACTACAGCATCCCTGTATGCCACCCATTTACTTTCTAAATCCTGAACCTGCTTACTGTCTGCTGTTCGAAACTTCTCACTAATCATATCCATGTACTTCTGTCTAATTTCCTCGTCCTGGAGATTTTCTACCCTTATTCGTTTGCAGACAGATTTCACTTTCTCTACCCTAGGCCTAGAGATACTTACTTCACTACAGATCAGATAGTGGTCTGTGTCATCGAAAAATCCGCGGAAAACTCGTACATTCCTAACAGATTTCCTGAATTCGAAGTCTGTTAAGATATAGTCTATTATGGATCTGGTACCCCTAGCCTCCCATATGTAGCGGTGAATAGCCGTATGCTTGAAGAATGTATTCGTAACAGCTAAACCCATACTAGCACTTGACAGTGAATCCAAATTAACTTTTAAATTTTTTAATGCACTAACTATCCCTCTATTTATGATCCAGTCTCATCCGTTAGACATAAATCGTCGTAATGAATCACACCAGCGTAATAACAACTTGGTATTCCTGTTATAACCTTATATACAAGGCCGTCATCGTCATCATCATCATCATCATCATCATCATCCCAGGTTCGGCTTTTCCCTCGGACTCAGCGAGGGATCCCACCTCTACCGCCTCGAGGGCAGTATCCTGGAGCTTCAGACTCTTGGTCGGGGATACAACTGGGGAGAATGACCAGTACCTCGCCCAGGCGGCCTCACCTGCTATGCTGAACAGGGGCATTGTGGAGGGATGGGAAGATTGGAAGGGATAGACAAGGAAGAGGGAAGGAAGCGGCCATGGCCTGAAGTTAGGTACCATCCCGGCATTCGCCTGGAGGAGAAGTGGGAAACCACGGAAAACCACTTCCAGGATGGCTGAGGTGGGAATCGAACCCACCTCTACTCAGTTGACCTCCCGAGGCTGAGTGGACCCCGTTCCAGCCCTCGTACCACTTTTCAAATTTCGTGGCAGAGCCGGGAATCGAACCCGGGCCTCCGGGGGTGGCAGCTAATCACTATAGTAACAAATTTTTCTTACTTTCAAATAGATTTTACGGAAAGAAACGTTTGAATAGTTTTAGAGCAGTAGCCTACCCTTTACAACCTAACGGGTGAAGTAGAAAGGTAGATTCATAGCGGTCTGGTAGGCAAAACACTCTTTAACAAGTGCGTGCAGTGCGACACGAAGATTTCTGTTATTTGCTCCAAAATTGAGGACCGAGCTCGATAGCTGCAGTCGCTTAAGTGCGGCCAGGATCCAGTAATCGGCAGATAGTGGGTTCGAGTCCCACTGTCGGCAGCCTTAAAGATTTTTTCCGCGGTTTCCCATTTTCACACCAGGCAAATTCCGGGGCTGTACCATAATTAAGGCCACGGCCGCTTCCTTCCAACTCCTAGGCCTTTACTATCGCATCGTCGCCATATGACCTATCTGTGTCAGTGCGACGTAAAGCAAATAGCACCAAAATTGAGGTAAAAGTCTGTTTCACTGCAAGTATTAATTTTTTTTTTTTTAATCTTCTAGCAAATCGATAACATGAAAATATTTCCATATGTTTACTGAAATTGATGTTTATGGTGCAAATTGTATTAAGAACATAAAAAATATAAATTCGTATATCTCACCATTATTAAAATTTCCATTTACTGCAATAAATTTTACAAATGTTTAAACAAATGTATAAAGATGGCACAGACTGTATAAGTTAAATTCGATTGCTTTTGAAAACGCTTGCTTGTATGTGCTGTTGTGTTTGAGTCATCAGTCCATAGACTGGTTTGATGCAGCTCTCCATAACACCCTATCCTGTGCCAACCTTTTCATTTCTACGTAACTATTGCATCCCACATCTGCTCTAATCTGCTTGTCATATTCATACCTCGGTCTACCCCTACCGTTCTTACCACCTACACGTCCTTCAAAAACCAACTGAACAAGTCCTGGGTGTCTTAAGATGTGTCCTATCATTCTATCTCTTCTTCTCGTCAAATTTAGCCAAATCGATCTCCTCTCACCAATTCGATTCAGTATCTCTTCATTCGTGATTTGATCTATCCATCTCACCTTCAACATTCTTCTGTAACACCACATTTCAAAAGCTTCTATTCTCTTTCTTTCTGAGCTAGTTATCGTCCATGTTTCACTTCCATACAATGCCACGCTCCACACGAAAGTCTTCAAAAACATCTTTCTAATCCCGATATCAATGTTTGAAGTGAGCAAATTTCTTTTCTTAAGAAAGCTCTTCCTTGCTTATGCTAGTCTGCATTTTATGTCCTCCTTACTTCTGCCATCGTTAGTTATTTTACTACCCAAGTAACAATATTCATCTACTTCCTTTAAGACTTCATTTCCTAATCTAATATTTCCTACATCACCTGCCTTCGTTCGACTCCACTCCATTACTTTTGTTTTGGAATTATTTATTTTCATCTGGTACTCCTTACCCAAGACTTCATCCATATCATTCAGCAACTTCTCGAGATCTTTTGTAGTCTCAGATAAAATAACAATATCATCGGCAAATCTCAAGGTTTTGATTTCCTCTCCTTGGACTGTGATTCCCTTTCAAAATTTCTCTTTGATTTCCTTTACTGCCTGCTCTGTGTAAATACTGAAAAGGAGAGGTGACAAACTGCAGCCTTGCCTCACTCCTTTCTGGATTTCTGCTTCTTTTTCAAAGCCCTCGATTCTTATCACTGCAGACTGATTTTTATACAGATTGTAGATAATTCTTCGTTCTCGGTACCTGATCCCTATCATCTTCAGAACCATAAATAGCTCGGTCCAATCAACATTATAGAATGCCTTTTCTAGATCTACGAATGCCATGTACGTGGGCTTGTCCTTCTTGATTCGATCCTCTAAGATCAGACGTAAAGTCAGGATAGCTTCACGTGTTCCTACATTTCTTCTGAAGCCAAATTGATCTTCTCCCAACTCAGCTTCAACTTGTTTTTCCATTCTTCTGTAAATAATACGTGTTAAAATTTTGCAGGCATGAGATACTAAACTAATGGTGCGGTAGTTTTCACACCTGTCAGCACCGGCTTTCTTGGGAATAGGTATAACAACATTCTGCCGAAAATCGGATGGGACTTCTCCTGTCTCATACATCTTGCACACTAAATGAAATAACCTTGCCATGCCGGTTTCTCCTAAGGCAGTCAGTAATTTAGAGAGAATGTCATCAATTCCAGGTGCCTTGTTCTTATTTAGGTCACTCACAGCTCTGTCAAACTCTGACCTCAAAATTGGGTCTGCCATTTCATCAGCATCAACAGCCTCTTCATGTTCCAGAACGAAATTATCTACATCGTTACCTTGATACAACTGTTGGATATGCTCCTGCCATCTTTCTGCTTTGTCTTCTTTTCCTAGAAGTAGCTTTCCATCTGAGCTCTTAATATTCATACACCTAGATTTCCTTTCTCCAAAGGTTTCCTTGATTTTCCTGTGTGCAGCATCTACCTTTCCCAGGACCATACAGCCTTCGACATCCTTGCACTTCTCCTTCAGCCATTCTTCCTTAGCCACTTCATTTCTAGCATTCTTGTATTTTCGTCGTTCATCAATCAGTTATCCACTGATTCTTAGTTGATCTTTTCTTCCTTCCTAACATTTCTTCAGCAGCCCTACTGACTTCAGTTTTCATGACTCTCCACTCTTCCTCTATAGTGTTTCCTTCAGCCTTTTCATTTAGTCCTTGTGCAACATGTTCCTTGAAACAATCCCTCACACTCTTTTCTTTCAATTTGTCTAGATCCCATCTTTTAGCATTCTTTCCTTTCTTCAATTTGTTCAACTTCAGATGGCATTTCATGACCAACAAGTTGTGGTCAGAGTCCACGTCTGCTCCTGGGAAAGTTTTGCAATCCAACATCCGGTTTCTGAATCTCTGCCTAATCATAATGAAGTCTATTTGATACCTTCCAGTGTCTCCAGGTCTCGTGCACGTATACAGCCGTCGTTTGTGGTGTTTGAACCAAGTATTGGCAAGGACTAAATTATGATGGGTGCAGAATTCAACCAGCCGACTTCCTCTTTCATTCCTTTGTCCCTATCCAAATTCTCCTACTGTACTATTTCTAATTTATTGTAGGTTATTTCAAAACCCGTATATGCTGTTTAAATTTGTCAAGTGTACTTTCATTTCGGAGGGGGTTTGAACCCACCTAACCTCACCCCTAGGTACGGCGTTGCTTATGCACGTAATTTTACACAAAACTTTAGTCTGGGACACTCCCTTATTCCTTTCTTTTAAATAAACAGCCACATTACCACTAAACCAGGGACTCTCAAACGCCCAAACACTCACGCGTGCAAGCAGCGATGCAGAGTTCCTGTGCACAGTGCATTGGTCCCACTCGGCTCGGCTCGGACCAACGCTTCGTCTCTGGGCAACTCGGCTAAGCTTGGCTCAATTCGGCTCGGATTTGGAGCGCTACGGAGCAGGTCAGGAAGAGGGAGACAGAGGGAGCGAACGAGACAGGCGGGGGGAAAGAGGGAGACAGGGGGAGCGAGCGAGACAGGCGTGTTTAAAGAGGGAGACAGCGGTATTGCTTCAGATCGAGGAGTGGGGGTCTACACTCTGGGCAACCAAGCGAAGTCGTCTTTTGCACCGTGCACAGTGCATGCACCCTGAGAGGCCCTGTACTAAACCCTAACTTTATGATCCTTTCATTAAAAATATCCCAGTGACTAGTCGAAGAGCTCTGCTGCGTCCAATAACAATTCAAAGAAGAAAAAGAAAATTGATGTTCTTCCTAGATATACGGCAGATTTTATTTTTTTGCGAGTCGTTGTTGCCAACGGCCGTAGCCGTGTTGAAACACCGGATCGCGTGAGATCTCCGAAGTTAAGCAACATTGGACGTGGTCAAGATTTGGATGGGTTGCCATGCGCTGTTGATGGGAGATAAGGGAATGGAGGAGCGGAATGGAACTGGCCACCCTACCGTACGTAAACTCCGGCTCAGGCACACCTCTGCGGAGGTTCGGACCTGCCTTCGGGCAGAATACACCCTTACCTTACCTTAGTAGTTAATGCCCCACGAAATCATTATTAAAGCATTCTGTGCAAAGTTTAAATTAAATTCACTTTTCTAAACATCTGGCTATCGCGACAGGACTGTTATTACTCGTAAAATATGGCAAAACTTAGGAAATTGATGAGAGAAGGAACGCAATTGCGTAGACTGTTCACACGAACAAGCAATGATTTGGAACAAAGATTGCGTGCCAAACTACCCGTGAGAAGTGGTGGTGGTTATTGTTTTAAGAGGAAGTACAAGTAGGCAACCATCCTCTCTATAACAATAACGAGAGAGGAAAAAGGGAAAGGATCCGACACTTCGAAAAATGAAGATACCGGCCAAAGAAAGACAAGGGCCACGAAGGGCGTGAAAATGAAAGACTCCCTAGGCCTCGATACCTAACACCGTCGGGATCGGAAATGAATAGGAGTTGACAAAGGGGGATCGGATGGAATAGATGAAAGAGAGGAGTCTGGCATATATAAATGGAAGCAATGCCAGGACTCAGCTAAGGGCCCCGCTATCGCCAACCGCCAAGTTTAGAGCCCCTGGGGCCTCTTTTAGTCACCTCATACTACAGGCAGGGGATACCGTGAGTGTTATTCTACCGCCCTCACCCACCTACAGAGAACTCAGCTAATTGTCCCGTGGTCGCCAACCGACGCTCCAAAGTTAAGAGCCCCTGGGGTACCCTTTAGTAGCCTCTTACGACAGGTAGAGGATACCGCGGGCGTTATTCTATCGCCCCCCACCCTCCATTTGAGAGTTCGTGGATCACCTTTTAGTCGCCTCTTACGACAGACCGGTAATACCGTGGGCGTATTCTACCACCCCATCTACAAGGAGTTCGGATAACAAAGGGGGAAGGGTTATTCAAGGTGTGAAAATGAAATGGTGGTGATTGGTGGTGATTATTGTTTTAAGAGGAAGTACAACTAGGCAACCATCCTCTATGTAACACTAATCAGAGGGAAGAAATAGAAGGGATCCGACACTTCGAAAAATGAAAGTATCGGCCAAAGAAAGATAAGGGCCACGAAGGGCGTGAAAATGAAAGATTCCCTAGGCTTCCATACGTAATACCGTCGGGGTCTGAAAAGAACAAGAGTTGACCAAGGGAGGTCGGATAGGATAGATGAAAGTGAGGAGCCTGGCACAAGTAAGTGGAAGAAATGCCAGGACTCAGCTGAGGGCCCCGTGGTCGCCAACCCACGCTCCAAAGTTCAGAGTCCCTGGGGCCCCTCTTAGTCGCCTCTTACGACAGGTCGGTGATATCGTGGGCGTATTCTACCACCCCATCTACAAGGAGTTCGGATAAAAAGGGGGGAAGGGTTATTCAAGGTGTGAAAATGAAACTCTTCCGGGCTCCCAATTCGTCTACAGTCAGAATCGGAATAGGAAATCATGAGTCATCCATAGAAGGTGGAGGAATACTGGAGTCTGACACAAAGGTGGTGGTGGTGGTGGTGATAGTAATTCAGCACAAAACCAGGTTACCTGTCCCTATTAACACTATTATTGTTGGTGAAAGGGAGAGTTCATTCATTCAATAAATGAAGATATCGGATAAGGAACATCAAGGGTCTTGAAATATTGAAAATTTCATCTTTTCTAGATCTCCCAAATATTTCAACGGATAATCCAAATTAAACAGCTGTGGTTATTTTTACGGGATGTGTCATAGTAATAATGAAAAAATCCACAGCCTGTTTCAGTCATTTGAAAGGTCAGGAATGGAATGAATGAAGTCCCCATCTAGCGACGAGGATAAGAACTGTGCCGGCTGCCGAAGCCTGTCGCAGTGCTCTGGGGCAATTATTAATGACTGACAGTTGACATAAAATGATATTGGAGAGTGTTGCTGGAATAAAAGGTGACAGGCAAAACTGAAGTACCCGGAAAAAAATCTGTCCCGCCTCCGCTTTGTCCAGCACAAATCTCACATGAAGTGACCGGGATTTGAACCATGAAACCCAGTGATGAGAGGCCGGCGTGCTGCCACCTGACCCATGAACGAATTTAAATTTATAGCGACAGATGATAGGACTAAAAAACGCTACTTGTCATTCCGATTGCAGTTTATTGAATAAAATGTTCTTGATGATAGGGATATTTATGGTTCACGTACTAACTCGCCAAAGTGTAAGGAATTTAGGTTAAAGTCATAATTTCATGTCTAGTACGTTGTTGCACATCGAGGGGCTGCTCTCGGATGGGTTGAATTTTATATTCTAAATCAAAGTAATAAGAAGGATTTACTTCTTTTTCTCATGAATTTCACGCGTGCGAAACATTTTCACGCTCAGATTATTACTATTATTAATAATGATCATCATCACCTTATGAGGAGACATCATAAACAACATTAATAACAACGTCAACTTCCTTCTCCTCCTCACCCTCCTCCTCCTTCTCCTTTTCCTCCTGATCCTCATCGTCGTCGTAGTGGTACGGGTTAGACTTATTTAACATTTTGACCCAACATGCCAATACCAATGCTAACAGAAGAGGAATACAAAGAAACGCAATAAATTTTATGTTATCTATTAAAGAACTGATTACTTTGAAACAACCCTTTACATTCAGAGTATCAGATTCAGTCGAACAGTCATCCCTACCGTCATAACAACAAGAACTTGGTAAGTCAGTAACATTACTATAATCGCTAGGTCCATCAACCCCACAGCATGCGAAGTGTCTTTGCACTAAATTTATTTTATCAGAAGATTCTTCCTGGTCATTCATCAAAAAATGTAATGATATATATAATTTTCTGTCGAAACTCTCCCGTCCTGCGTAATATCCAACGGTCATGCTGAGCAGTATGACAAATATGATAAATATAATAACATTGGAAGTACATAAGCAGCATATAAATGAAGTAATAACACCGGCAAGTCCAGAAAGGCCGGCGATTACCAATAAAATTCCAGTCGTGAAAAGAAGAAACATAACAACCGTACTTGGCAGATGTTTTCCCTCATACCTCAGATAGAGACCATAACCAAGCAAACCAATTCCCAACACACAAAATATACAATAAATTTTGAATAGAAGACATCTTAGAGTATTTAAAATACTACATATAGCTCCTCCCAAACCCATCCTTATTGCACCCTCGTGGTATTTTTCAAGGAAGTTAACAGTCTATCGTCATAAGAAATGTTCGTTTAAAGTATGGTATTCATTGGGGTTACCTATAGGCCTATCTTTATCACATGCTGAATATATTGATCTACACTAGGATAAATGGAACGACTGCTGGGTAGGGGAGAAGTGAAGCCTCCTATCGACTAGTCATGCCTGGCGTTGCAGGGCAGAAGCATTAGAAGCGCTCATGGGGAGATTCACTGCAACTCACGTAATTTCAGCATATCAGATCGCCATTCTTTTTTTAAATCTCACATTGCGTTTTAATCGTTTAGATCCCTTATTTTTAGGTTATAAACTAGAATATACGAATGTTATTGGCTTTCCGTCCCACTAACTACTTGTACGGTTTTCGGAGATGCGGAGCTGCCAGAACTTAGTCCCCCAGGAGTTCATTTACATGCCATTAAGGGCCTTTTTCTCAGAATGAGTTTAACTCGATTTGGAGAAAATGGCCCTAAATCTACCAACACGAGGCTGACGTATTTGAGCACCTTCAAATACCACCGGACTGAGCCAGGATCGAACCTCCCAAATTGGGGTCAGAAGGTCAGCGGCTCAACCATCTGAGTCATTTGGGAGACAGCCTCGAATGAATCAGTCCTCAGTGCGAGTGGAGGTAAACAGACGATCAGGAGTCCGTGAGTGATGGTGATGATTACTGTTTTAAGAGGATGTAAAACTCTATTAACACCAATCAGACAGAAAGAATGGAAGGGGTCCGACGCTTCGAAAACATTAAGGTATTGACCAAAGAAAGACAAGGACCACCAAGGACGTGAAAATGAGACTCCCTTGGAGTCGGAAAAGAACAAGATTTTACCAAGGGTGGTCCGTCAGGATAGATTAAAGTGAGGAGCCTGACACACGTAATTGGAAGCAATGTCAGGACTTAGAGCTAGAGGGCCCTGTGGTTGTCCCTCCCAAGTCAAGTGCACATGGGACCCCATTTAGTCACTTCTTACGACAGGCAGGGGGGTATGAGGTGATGGTAGTAATTATTGTTTTAAGAGGAAGTACAACTAGGCAACCATTCTCTATAACACTAATCAGAGGAATAAAAGACAAGGGGCCCAACACTTAGAAAAATGAAGGGTCGGAAAAGAACAACAGTTGGCCAAGAGAGGTCGGATGGGATAGATGAAAGTGAGGAGCCTGGCACAAGTAGGTGAAAGCAATGCCAGGACTCAACTAAAGGCCCCGTGGTTGCCGTGGTTACTCGCAAGTTAAGAGACCCTGGGGTCCCTCTTATTCGCCTCTTACGACAGGCGTGTATTATTCCACCGTCCCCACTGATAAAGGGAAAGAAGGACATGGGCCATCAAGGGCGTAAAGTGAAAGACTCCTTAGGTCTCGGGGTCGGAAAAGAACGTGATTTGAACAAGGAAGGTTGGATAGGATAGACGTAACCGAGCGAGTTGGCCGTGAGGTTAGGGGCGTGCAGCTGTGAAATTGCATGTGGAAGATAGCGGATTCGAACCCCACTGTCGGCAGCCCTGAAAATGGTTTTCCGTGCTTTCCCATGTTCACATCAGACAAATGCTGGGGCTGTACTTTAATTAAGGTCACGTCCGATTCCTTCCCACTCCTAGCCCTTTCCTATCCCATCACCGCTCTAAGACCTATCTGTGTAGGTGCGACGTAGGCCTAAATCAAATTGTTAAAAAAAAATGGGATAGATGGAGGTGAGGAGCCAGATACAAGTAAATGGAAGCCATGCCATGTCTCAGTTAGGGAACCGTGCACCCACACTCCCAAGCTGAGAGGCCCTGATCCACCTTTCAGTCGACTCTTACGACAGGCAGGGGATACCGTGGTTATTATTCTCCCCTGCACACCACAGGATCAAAATCTTCAGTAACAACTGCTGTATAGTACGAGAATATTAGAACACATAAATAAATAGATGACTTGTCTTCAACAGTGATAAGCTGCCGGCGATTCACAACATAACGAATTACGCGTTACACGTACCAGAGCAAGCCAGAATGAAAGTGAAGGAAGGCAACAAAGCGATGGCTGTTCCCGCCATTGTACTCCCTCCCAGCGAATATAGTTATTAAATAGAGAATGTTAAGTAGTTATTTTAATAATTCACGGGCAAAAACATGCCTCATCCATGTTCTTTCTTGCATAATACAATATAAATTAAGTTACGTTATAGTGTTCCTTAATCACGAGGAATTATGACTGTCTAAGAGGCGGTGTGTTCACTCCTTGTAGGTCCATAAGAGCTGTACTGTTTTCTTAACAAGCAATGAGCTATAGTTCCAAAGAGTGGCCCGAATGGCACTCTTCAGTCTGTGACCAGGTGATCAGTCGCAAATCGAAGAGAACGAAAATGGCACTTGTTAGTCTCTTCCAAGGCCTACACAAGTCGTCGATTCACCATCCTTTCAGATAGGTTACAGGGACCATTTGTGAGGCATGTTTATTCTTAGTTATCCACCGAGCGGTGTGGCCGGTGAAAGGCACGTTTTAGCAATATGAAGCACTAGAGGCGAAAGAGATGTGGTGAATCTCCGCTTCACGCTTAACGGCAGAAGTGTGGGGCCATATTTCCCAGAAGTAGACGTATCTACGAATATGACGCGAGTTGATCTGCAATGACTGAAAGAATAGTGACTGTATTTCCATCAGTGGAAATTCCGGAGCACCTTATATACTCCGACAATATGGCAGAGTTTTGTCCACATTTGTGATAATGGTGTATGTGCCGATGTGGAGGACACGTCATTTTCCCAAATAGATTTCTTACTCTCTCAAATAAATAACGACCGAGCGAGATGGTCGTGTGATTAAGGTTGCGCGGCTGTGAGAGATAGTGGGTTCTAACCACACTGTCGGCAGCCCTGAAGATGGTTTTCCATGATTTCTCATTTTCACACCAGGCAAATTCTGGGGCTGTACCTTAATTAAGGCCAAAGCCACTTCCTTCCCACTGCTATCCCCTTTCCTATCCCATCGTCACCAAAACGGTGCATGCTTCAAGTGCTTCAAGGTTGGGCATGTTGCAAGAAAATGTTACGCTCGCCTCTTCTGCAATGTGTGTAAACGGCAACATTATCCGGTCATGTGTGATCTTTCAGAAAGAAAAGTTGAGAAAGAGTCGCAGGCTTCACCTCAGTCTAGGTCAGTAACTAATTTCTGCATTCATTCCTCGTGTGTCTATCTTCAAACTGTCTTGGTTAAAATAGTGCATGGATATAATCAGGAACTTGTGCGTGTCCTTCTGGACTCTTCTTCGCAGCGTTCTTACGTGAAAGACGAACTGGCAGAGAGGTTAGGTCTTCAGGTGATTAGAAAAGTGACTATAAGCCATGCTGTGTTTGGTGGTATTACTGGGTCTCCTGTAGAACATCGTGTATTTGAACTTGTTCTTCAGAATCTTGATAATTCTAATCAGTTGAGACTGATTGCTCTTAGCCAGCCTGTTATTTGCAGTCATGTTCCTCGCCTTACAGCAGAACACGTGATGCAACTGGGACTGTCACACCTAGATGTGGGGAGAGATAAAGAAATAGAGATCCTTATCGGAGCAGATTTCCTAGGGTCAATTCTCTTGAATGAGCGTAGAGTAGTGGGAGATTTGACGGCAGTGTTGACTACATTAGGGTGGACGGTATTCGGCAGAAATCAGCGCTCAGGTTGTGATGAGTGGGAAGCGACACCTATTCTGTGAATATAGAGAAAATGAATGACCTGTGGGAACTGGACGTTTTGGGGATAAAAGATCCTCTGAAAAGAAGAAATGCCAACTGGAAGAAGAAGTAAGACTAGATTTCCTGGAAACCGTACAGATAAAAGAAGACGGTAGATACGAAGTTCGACTTCCATGGCTGAAAGATCATCTGCCCTTAGGTCCATCATACGAGACAGCAGAAAAGCGGCTAGAAATTACAAAGAGAAAGCTTGACAGCAACGGGCTCTTAGAAGAATATGATAAAGTTTTTCAATGCTGGCTTGATGAAGGGATAATAGAAGAAATTACGGGTGATCAGGCTGGAATCTGTGGGCATTATCTTCCTCATCGACATGTCATCAAGAATTCTGCAACAGCACCAGTGAGGCCAGACTTTGATGCTTCCGCGAGAAGAGGTAACAATCCTTTCCTCAACGATTGCCTAGAAAAGGGTCCCAATCTCATCAAACGAATTCCTTCTCTCCTCCTACAGTTCCGAAAGAAGTCAGTTGGGGTTATTGCTGATATCCGTAAGGCGTTTCTGCAAATTACAATAGCACCAGAAGATAGAGATGTTTTGATATTCCTGTGGGGCAAGGAAGAAGTGAAAACCTATAGGCACAATCGAGTAGTTTTTGGAGTGACATCGAGCCCTTTTTTACTGGCAGCGGTGATTGACCACCTTCTAGACCAAGCCTTGCTAAATGCTCAAGATGAAAATAAAGTGACTGTTGATAAGGGCAGTTCTTACGTTGATAATTGTGTGCCAAATGTCTCAAATGAGGAGGAGCTGGAACTACGAGTATTTGTCAGTACTGCTCAAGAGGTTTTTTTTCCCAACACAAGTTTGAGCTCAGAGGTTGGGAGAGCACTGATCCTTTGTTTGAAGATGATTGTAAGTTGTCACCCGTCCTTGGAATAATGTTCAATGGCAAGGAGGATGTGCTTTGTTTGAATTGTGAGCCTCTGGAAAATATTTCACAACAGAAGATAACTAAAAGGATAGTGCTATCTACTGTCCAGCGGATTTATGATCCAATAGGATTTTCGGTGCCTATTATGCTGCTGCCGAAGCTTTTACTACAAATGAGGTCTCTTGGGACACGGAAATGCCTTTGGAAATGAAAACCACATTTGGAAAATGGCTTTGTGAACTTCGAGAATTACATCAGTTGGAGATCCCCAGAAAATTCCCTGAGGTATATATAGAACGTAGCCTTCACGTCTTCTGCGATGCGAGTCGAGATGCATATGCCGCAGTGGTATTTTTACGTACGCATACGGAGTCAGGAGTTTACGTCCAGCTCCTTCAAGCAAAATCAAGAGTAGCTCCTTTACCCCGGCCGACCATTCCTCGACTCGAGCTCATGGCAGCAACAATAAGTGCTCGATTGTCAATTGTGAGAAAAGATGTTGACGCTGAGTCAGTTTACTTGTGGACAGATTCTACGACAGTGTTGACATGGATATAGCGTGAGATCCTTTGGTCAGTCTTCGTTGAGAACAGGGTTAGGGAAATAATACAACTGACTCAAAAGGAATCTTGGAGGCATATGCCTGATACAGTGAATCCTGCTGATCTGCCTACTCGAAGATGTGGGACAAGAGAACTTATAACCTCCAGATGGTGGGAGTGGCCATCCTGGTTGTACCTTCCACCGGAAGAATGGCCTTCAGATTGCAGCGTCAGGAATGATGAAATTATGCACGAAAGACTGCCACAAGCCTCGTCGTCACAGAAGATCCATTAAGGTCAGACTGGTACTACAAATATTTTTCTCGATTTCACAAGATAGCGAGATTGATTGGTTGGATCAAACGGTTTATTTTTAACTGTAAGTCTAAAAGGAGGAAAAGTGGAGAGCTGAGTTGTTCAGAATTGGAAGACTGCGAAAGAACAGTTATTAAACTTATCCAGAATGAGAGTTTTCGAGGACCTGAGGATCAAAAGCTGATTTCAGTTGTACCAATCCTGGACGAACATGGCATTTAGCGAGTGAATACGAGAGTATCAGAGAGGGAGGATAAATTTGAGTTTCGTCAGCCCGCTGTCTTGCCAGGAGATCACCCTGCTGTTCAACAACTTATTCATGGTACTCATGTTCAGAATTGTCATGTAGGCCCACAGACTCTGTTGGGTATTCTCAGAGAAAGATTCTGGATCTTGAATGGAAGAAGAGTCGTGAGATAATGTGTGCGAAAATGTGTTATTTGCAAGAGATGTAAGAGAGACTAAAGTTTTCTACACCAACTCTACCTCACGATCGCGTGAGAGATGCCAAGATTTTCGAAGTAGTTGGTGTTGACTTGGCCGGCCCGTTGATTGTGAGAGGTAATCAGAAGATGTGGGTATGTTTGTTCACATGGGGTTTGTACCGAGCAGTACATTTGGAACTGCTCGAATCGCTATCTACAGACTCTTTTCTTCAAGAACTACGAAGATTTATATCACATAGAGGAAGGCCTACGACAATTTATAGTGAAAACGGAACAAATTTTAGGGGTGCGAGTAACATGATGGCTAAGATTAACTGGCAGCAGATGGAGTCTTATTGTAGCATTCGAAGAATTGCATGGAAATTTAACCCTCCCACAGCCTCGTGGTGGGATGGTTGGTGGGAGAGATTGATCGGACTGTTGAAAGACCTGCTTCGTAAAGTTCTGGGAAAATCTTCCCTGACATCTGAAGAATTAATGACTGCTTTATGCGAGTGTGAAGCAGTTATCAATAGCCGACCCTTGACTGCGGACACAGAAAATCCTGATGACTTGAGACCAGTCATACCAACGATGTTTCTGCAAGAGGCCCATGAGATAGGTGTACCGGATCTGGATGCGATGGGTGGACCTCAACTGAGGAAGAGAGCAGCCTATCGACTGCTATTGAGAAATGCACTTCGTCAGAGATTTCGAAAGGAGTACCTTGGCCAACTTCAGTTGAAACAGAAGCAGCATGACAAATTTAGCAAAGGAGATGTTGTGCTCATAGAGATGGACAATCTTAATAAACTAAAGTGGCCGCTGGGCATTATCGAAGATCTGTTACCTGGGAAGGACGGTCGTGTAAGACTTGTGAGGCTTCGTACGAAGAGAGGAGTAGTCATGCGACCAGTTCAACGTCTGATCCCGTTAGAATGTTCCCTGTCATCAGTTGAAGAGACCGAACACAAAAATGATGCCTCGAAGAGAGAGGCAGACCTAGAGGTAGACTTTACTAGATGTGGAAGAGTGGTGAAGCGACCTGCACGGTTTCTGTAATGAATGACTGTTTGTTGCAATTTTGTTGAATGACTGAAAATTGCAAGGTGGGAGAATGCCGGGATATTTGATGTTTTGATGTTGGTCATGTTTTATTGTGAAGTGTAATTGTAACCTTAAAAAGTTGTAGTATTCGCGTGTCTAAGTATTGCATTAAATGGATTTAAGATACCTAATTATTACAAGACACATGATATGATATGATATGATATGATATGATATGATATGATATGATATGATATGATATGATATGATATGATATGATATGATATGATATGATATGATATGATATGATATGATATGATATGATATGATATGATATGATATGATATGATATGATATGATATGATATGATATGAAATGATACGATACGAGACGATACGATACGATACGATACGATACGATACGATACGATACGATACGATACGATACGATACGATACGATACGATACGATACGATATGATATGATATGATATGATATGATACGATACGATACGATACGATACGATATGATATGATATGATATGATATGATATGATATGATATGATATGATATGATATGATATGATATGATATGATATGATATGATATGATATGATATGATATGATATGATATGATATGATATGATATGATATGATATGATATGATATGATATGATATGATATGATATGATATGATATGATATGATATGTACAAACATTAACACGCTACATAGTGTGCGTGTGACGATTTGGTGTGCAGTGTCAGGAAACGGTGTGCTAGGTCCGTATTCCATATAAATGATGATGGTGCACCTCCTACTGTTAACCAGGAACGCTATAGGAACATGGTGATCAGGCCATTTATTCAGGATCTAAGAAGGTTTTGTCGTGCCAGGAACATGCAGATGAATAGACAGTGGTTCCAACAAGACGGGGCGACCTGCCACACCGTTCGACAGATATGGCTATGCTGCAAGAAACCTTTCCAGGACGAGTAATTTCCCCGGGGCTGAGTTCCCCTACCCATCACATTCCCCCGATCTCACACCACCTGATGCTTACGAGTGGGGAATGTTAAAGGAGCAAATTTTCAATTGTCCAGATCCACCCAAAACTGTGCCTGCATTACGTCAGAAGATCGTCGCGTTCTTCGGGACTCTGCAGCAACCTATATTCCAGAATATGTTTAAAAAATCTGCGTGATCGTTATGAACACTGCCTACAGCACAATGGAGCACATTTTGGACATTTACACTATCATCTCGATTAGTGAGGTAATGACAATAAGACTAACATAATGTCCAGTGCTGTATATTTTTGCGCATACTGTACAACTAGGCAACCGTCCTCTATATAACACTAATCAAAGAGAAAAATGGAAGGGATCCGACACTTAGAAATTTGAAGGTATCGGCCTAAGAAAGGCAAGGGCTACAAAAGGCGTGAAAGTTTCCCTAAGCCTCGAATGCCTCGGAAAAGAAGAAGAGTTAACCAAACGAGGTCGGATAGGATAGATGAAAGTGAGGAGCCTGGCATAAGTAAGTGGAGGTAATGTCACGACACAGCTATGTGTGTTGGTGTGACGTAAAGCAACTTGTAAAAAAATTCATAACTTGAAACCGAACATCCTTATGATTTTCATGAATCTCTTTAATTACCTGCTGTTTTTCAGATGAGACTGCTTTATACGCAAAAGTTTTGACCTAGCTTTTTCCTTAATTCACTTTTTATTTGAAAGTAAATCAGATAGACAGCCATGAAGTCTTCCTTTTCACTTTCAACCCAGTACCATAAAGAAACAGGAAACACTTTCCACACACAATCAATAGGAAGATTAATAATCAGTATGTGATGATATATCATCTCTAGAATGGCAATTATCGTCATCATCAGATCCGTAATCTATGTCGAGTAATCTTTTGAACCAGCACATTAATCTTATAGCTAACATTAAAGGAAAACAAATACAAGCGAACAATGGCAATTTATCTACTACAAAACTCATTGCGTGGAAACAGCCTTCTTTATGCAGAGTATCAGATTGAAGAGAACAGTCCTTATTGCTGTCAGAACAACAAGATTCTGGTAAATTAGTAGTATCTTTATAATCGCTGGGCTCATGAACCCCACAACAACTGAAGTATTTTTGCGCTGAATTAATTTTATCTGAATGTTCTTCGTAACTATCCACCCACATTTTTAAAGTCTTCTCCATGTTACTATCGAAGTGTTTCCTTCCTGTAAGTATTCCTATGGTCATGGTTAACAAAATGACTAATAAGAAGAACATAACAACATCAGAAACACATGTATAACATTTGGTTTTGATACAAACGCCGAAGAGACCACTCAAACCGGCTACTATCAATAAAATGCCAATAGTACAGAGGAAAAAGGTAACGACCGGACTTGGAAGATTTGCACCTCCATACTTCAAATACAGCCCATAACCAGCTATGAAAGCCCCTAAAACACAAAAACTGGAATGAAGTACAATTAATATTAACCTTATGGCACAATATGTACTACACTCAACTCTCCCTAGTCCCATCCCGGTTCGAGGATGAACGTTCTCAAGGAAGGTTCACCATTCATACTGTTATAGGTTAACATTATGCCCATTAGTTTGAGGTGCATCTAGCGCTGTCTAGCGGCGCTTTTCTATTATTAACATTCCAGAGCCACCGCCGTCTCGATCCTCGATCAGATCGCACGTGACTCTACCAAATACAGTAGAGACAATACGCGACACTCAGCGAGATATCGAGGGACAGCTATTAGAGCTCTCTCTAGCGGATTGACCTGAGAACTACTGATTCTGTCATAAGAGCACGTGTATTTGTGTGTAAAGTTTTTGGTGTTATTTATGCGTTTTCAGTGAGTTGACATAATTAAATAGTAGCGTGTGTCATTCCTCGATATCTCCTCTCAACATGAGGGGAAAGGTTTGTGCTGTGTTTGGCTGCAGTAACTATGAAGGAGGGAAGAATGCGCGGTCTTTCTTCCGTTTGCCTCGTGACAAGAAAATGTAAGTAATATTGTGTCTGCATATATATTCTTCCAGTGACAAAGAGATTTTTATAGTACTTCATAATCTTCTGACCTGCTCGACCCATATTTTAACTGGCTTAAAATATAATACGCATATTTTATTGTATAGAGCAGCAGTTAACCTTCAATACCGATGCGTTGTTATAGGTGTGATCTGTGGGTTTGATTTAATTAAGAAAAATACATATGCATATGAGTGTGGCTGGTTGTGTTCCAAGTTACCCCATTTGTAATGCCGTAATGCGTTGTCAAGCACTAAAGAAAATATGGGTGATTTGAGAAATGTACATATTTTGTTGAAACAATATGATGATGCAAATTTGCTTTACCCTAATATAATGGCATTGTGGCAAGTATTGCTTATAGGGAAAGTTTGAATGTTTTTGAGGCTAAATTTATAGATTTTCTTTCTGTTAGTAGGCTTCAAGTTAAAAGGAAAATTGTCCAGCTCTTAAATGTAAATTCACTGAATCATGTGTGTAAGGAATGTGCCGATATTTTTGTTGACAAGTGTTTTAATATGATGATAGAATGCTTTGAAATGAGAAAACAGAAAAATCTAGCCATGAACTTTCAGGCAGGAATTCTAAAGCTAAAACTGTAATGCATAAATGAAAGATCAAGCCCTTTCACAGCAGTCCATTTCACATCTTGATTATATGTCTAATTTCAGTCTTTAAATAATAACCTGTTAAATAATTATTCATTAATTTATCCAGAATTGCTTTACCAACTTTGAAGTTAATATCTTAGTAACCCTTTCTTTCTAGACGTAATTTATTTATCCATTTATCCATTTCCGTATATACATTTCCATTGATATTTTATTTTAGCGCGAATTTTCAGGTCAAGCCACTAGGAGCGCCACTTGCGACTTGTCTCCCATTTTAACAAGGCTAAATCCGGAAGTGCCGCGTATTGTCTCTACTGTATTTGACTCTACCAGGGATGGTAAGTTCGTGTGTCTGATGGATGTATGAGAATAAGAAAGGGGGTTTCAAGGAACATCTATCCTTGAAATAATCAGCAAGAGTAAAATAAACATAATCCTTCTAAAAGAGGATCGAGAGCTATGTTCTTTTTTGTATTATCTTTGGTGAGTGTGTGTTTCGATCAATTCCTCTTTCTAGCTCGTTGGTTGTGATTATTAAAGCGGTGTTATTACAAATGACTTGTTTATTATTTACGCAGTCGATGCTGAATATGATTACGGAATTAAAGAATAGAAAACACACAGAATGGAAAGCTGAGGCGGGTTCTTTTTATCATATAACAGTAAGCCAAACCCAGCGCATGTCGCTATGTTGAAACCAAACAAACGGAAGGCTGACATTCAGTTGAGACATTTCCAGGTAATCTAGATACTTAAAACTTGAGACCAGAGAACCTATTACCACCAGGACCCCTAGAAAATTTAAAAGTGTCCAAAATTAAGGGTTCGAGCTGGTAGGAGTTCGGGTACAAAACTGGGACTCAGAGCAAAAAGTATAAGTATGAAAGTGTACGTATTTTTTCACCAGCCAGTGGAGAACGTTATTTTCAAAGTGATGGTTTTTATGAGGTTAAAAGCTTCCTAAACGAGAAAGTGTTGAGGAAAATTTTCGAGAAAGTGCTCCCGTACTAGTCAGCAGATCGCAAGGGACTCTACCAGGGGTGATAGTTTCGTGTGTCTGATGGATGTACATGAATAGGAAAGGGGGTTTCAAGGAACACCTATCCTTGAAATAATCAACAAGATTAAAAATAAACGTAACTTTATTAAAAATCGATCTTAAGAAAAGAAATAACTATCAACTGATGTTAATTGAGAATTGCATAATCTATACATATATATATAAAATAAGAGTTTTGTCTGTACATTGCTCAGAATTTAAAAAGGATGGTATTTCTGTATCAGTCGTGCCCACAGTAACAAGGAAATGCACTTTTTACTTTTCCGTAATGTCTGTCTGTCTGTCTGTCTGTCTGTCTGTCTGTCTGTCTGTCTGTCTGTCTGTCTGTCTGTCTGTCTGTCTGTCTGTCTGTCTGTCTGTCTGTCTGTCTGTCTGTCTGTCTGTCTGTCTGTCTGTCTGTCTGTCTGTCTGTCTGTCTGTACACTCATCACGAGAAGACGGCTGAAGATAATTTAATGAAAATCGGTATACCAAGTCGGGTAATAAGTCGCTACAATCTAGGTCATAAATAATTTTATTCACGTTGACTGAAATGGTAGTTTAGGGGAAGGCCTAAAATTTTATTTTCAAATATTCATGCTATTAGTGGTCATGTCTTAATGAAAATCGGTATACAAAGTAGGGGAATATGTCGCTATAATCTAGGCTATAAATAATTTTACTCACGCTGAGCGAAATGGTAGTTTAGCTGAAGGCCTAAAATTTAAATCTCAAATATTTGTTATTAATGAACGTATCTTAACGAAAATCGGTAGGAGATGTCGACAAGCAAGTCGCTACAATCTAGGCCATAAATAATTGTATTTACACTGAGAAAAACGGTAGTTTAGGGGAAGGCCTACAATGGAATTCTCAAATATTTATGTTATTAGTGGTCCTATCTTAATGAAGATTGGTATGCAAAGTCGCGGAATAATTCGCTATAATCTAGGCAATAAATAATTTTATTCGCGCTGAATGAAATGGTAGTTTAGGGGTAGGCCTAAAAATTAATTCCCAAATAATTATGTTATTAGTGGTCGAATCGATAAATACTACATACCTAAAGTTATATAGTATTATATTTCAGATCATTTATGTTTTATACATTGTTACCATACCGGCTATGGTCAGATATTCATGAATTTGGATTTTTGTTACTAAGTCCTTATCAGCGCCGAGTCACGAGAAAATGGTTAGACAGGATTGAATGAAAATCGTTATGTAAAGTCGGAGAATAAGGAACTACAGTCTACGCTATAAATAATTTTATAAGGCGCCCTAAGATCTTAGAGTCGAAAGAAAACTAAATGTGAAGGCCTACAGTATAGAAAGCTTATAAAATGGATCAACAATAACATTACATTGACAATTATTGTTTGTTGGGATGTGCTTTGTCTTCTGTTGCCACTCATCTCCGATAGACAGGATTACTGCTGCACACCGAGTTTTTTTTAATTTGCCTTACGTCGCACCGACACAGTTAGGTCTGATGACGACGATGGGATAGGAAAGGGCAATGAGTGTGAAGGAAGCGGCCTTGGTCTTAATTAAGGTATAGCCCCAGCATTTTCCTGGTGTGAAAATGGGAATCCACGGAATAACATCTTCAAGCCTGTCGACTGTGAGGTTCGAATCCACTATCTCCTGGATGCAATCTCACAGCTGCGCGCCCCTAACCACACGGCCAACTCGCCCAGTCGTACGAGTGTAACAGTTTGCCCAATTATTGGCGGGAAGTAGCTGGGGAGTTACGTAATTTTTTTCTTTAGCATGCCATTCCTCTGTTTCATAAATTTTCCGATACTACTGGTTCGCAACAGATCGCACGGGACTCTACCAGGGGTGATACTTTCGAACTATTCTATCCCTGGTCTGAGGCGCTGACTGGAATGAGAAGTGTGCATATTTAACGGAATAATGGCAGAGAAGTGTTCACGGCTGTCTGCAGCCTGGTCATTCCAGCTCTGGACTGTTGGATCGGCACCGTAGTAGCCTACTGTTCGTTAAAAGTGAGAAAATGTGCAGTTTTTCATTTGATCGAGTATTTTATATGATAACATTGTGTTCGATCGCTACATTCCTACTGACGTTTTTGTAATGAACTATATTGACTTCAGATAGGAAAACCACAAAGTCAGTCTTTCTGAGAATCCCGCAGCGAAGCGCAGGTCGCAGACTGCCGTGAACACTCCTCTGTCATTATTCCGTTAAATATGCACACTACTCATTCCAATCAGTGGCTCAGAGTAGGGATTGAATAGCTCGAATGCTATGATGAACCAGTGTGTTACGTACCAGTAATATCAGAAAATGTATGAATCAGAAGAATGGCATGCTAAAGTTATCTAACTCCCCAGCTACTTCCCGCCAACATACAGGCAGGCTGTTACATTCGGTACGACCAGGCGAGTTGGCCGTGTGGTTAGAGGCGCGCAGCTGTGAGCTTGCATCCGGGAGATAGTGGATTCGAACCCCACTGCCGGCATCCCTGAAGATGGTATTCCGTGGTTTCCCATTTTCACATCAGTCACACCAGGTTGTACCTTAATTAAAGCCAAGGCCGCTTCTTTCACACTCCTATTCCTTTCCTATCCCATCGTCGCCATAAGACCTACCTGTGTCGGTGCGACATAAAGCAAATTTAAAAAAACCTCGGTACGCTGCAGTAATCCTATCTATCGGGGATGAGTGGAAACAGAAGACAAAAAGCACATCACAACAAACAATGGTCAATGTAATGTTATTGTTGACAAAGTTTATGAGTACCGGGCGAGTTGGCCGTGCGCGTTGAGGCGCGTGGCTGTGAGCTAGCATCGGGGAGATAGGGGGTTCGAATCCCACTGTCGGCAGCCCTGAAGATGGTTTTCTGTGGTTTCCCATTTTCACACCAGGCAAATGCTGGGGCTGTACCTTAATTAAGGCCACGGCCGCTTCCTTCCAACTCCTAGGCCATTCCTATCCCATCGTCGCCATAAAACCTACCTGTGTCGGTGCGACGTAAAGCCCCTAGCAAAAAAAAAAAAAAGTTTAAGAGCTTTCTATATTTCAGGCCTTCACATTAGTTTTCTTTCGATTCTGTGATATTAGGGCGTCTTACAAAATTATTTATATCGTAGACTGTAGTTCCTTATTCTCAGACTTTACATACCGATTTTCACTAAATTCTGTTTACCCATTTTCTCGTGACTCGGCGCTGATATGGACGTAGTAACAAAAATCAAAATTCATGGATATCTCTGTGATTATATGCGGTACGGTAACAATGTATAAGACATAAGTGATCGGAAATTTAATAACTTCTTACATAACTACTACTAACTTACGACATAACTAAAGTTATGTTAGTTATATAGTATTTATCGATACGACCACTAATAACATAAATAACTTATTTGAGAATTACATTTCAGGTCTTTCCCTAAACTACCATTTCACTCAGCGTAAATAAAATAATTTGTAGCCTAGATCAGGGCCTCTCAAACGCCCAAAATCTCACGCGTGCAGATCGAGGCGCAAGAGCTCCGTGCACTGTGCATCGGTGCCGCTCGGCTTGGCTCAGACCAACGCTTCGTCTCTGGGCTACTCGACTAAGCTCGGCTAAACTACCATTTCACTTAGTGTGAATAAAATTATTGACAGCCTAGATTATAGCGACTTATTCCCTGACTTTGCATACCAATTTCCGTGAAGATACGACCACTAATATAATAAATATTTGAGAATTAAATTTCTGGCCTTCCCTTAAACTACCATTTTTTCTCAGCGTGAATACAATTATGTATAGCTTATATTGTAGCGACTTATTTCCCATCTTTGTCTACCGATTTCCATTAAGATAGACAACTAATAATATAAATATTTGAAAATTAAATTTAAGGCATTCCCCTAAACTGCCATTTCACTCAGCGAGAATACAATTATTTATGGCCTAGATTATATCGATTTATTACCCCGACTTTGCATACTGATTTTCATTAAGGCACGACCACTAATAACATAAATATTTGAGAATTAATTTCAGGCCTTCCCCTAAACTACCATTTCACTCAGCATGAATACAATAATTTACAGCCTAGATTGTATTGGTC